>NC_050452.1:86516040-86791040 GCF_903995425.1 Onychomys torridus | reverse complement strand
AGATTGGCTGAAGGTCTTTCACTCTTTCCTAGCATACAGACTACATTCCTGAAATCTGTAATTTGAAGCATAAATCCAATGCTTCCCAAAGCTTCATCATTTCTCAATAATAGAAACGCCCGTGGTCCAAGTGTCAATACACAACTAAATGATGCCACTTGTAAATGCAAACATTCACACGGGTATATTGTTCCAGTGTGACTACACTATGAGCAACTTGCTAAGGAATTGTGTCTTGCCAGATACTGAATTGTATATTGTCTGTTATAATGATGCTGGTCACAGAACCATGTGATAGACTTAGTCTAATTGCTCTCTTAATCTGCCTTCTGTATCCCTATCATCTTTGTGACTGTTGTCCCTCAGTAGATCTCTGTTTCCTCTCTGTTAAATTCTGCTGCGCTGTATTTGTTAAAAACATTACTGGCTCACAGCTATAGCTCTATGCACTTTTATGCTGGCTCCTCGACTTAGCGTTTGATAGGACTAGAATCATGGTACCCAAGCAGCAAGATTCTCACTTGCAGATTCTGCTGGAGAAAGATGGGCTCCTAAGCTACTTTGGATCATTGGTGGAATTTATTTCCTTGAGACTATAGAGTCACTGTGGATTGCACCTTGAAAAAAACTATAAAGAAAAAAAGATAGAATCTATATTGCTTGTCATTCTTGCCTTAAGAAAGGCTTAAACTATCTATCTATCTACATACATATATATGTATATATATATATACATATATCATCTATCTATCATCTATATATCTACCATCTATCTATCTTCTATCTATCTCAAGGTGCACAGTTATATAATGCACACACATTGGAAGCCATCCTCTGTTGTATCTGCTGCAATACAGTAGTCCTCAGGGGAATTATTTCGAGAAACCTGAGGGTGCCTGAAATCCTGGAGAACAGAACCCCTGCTCGAACTGTGTTACACACACAGACCTATGATTAACTCTCTTCTTCCCATCCAGCTGAAGCATCCTGCTCCCTCTCTTCATACACCAGTTGCCAGCATTACTTCTCTCATGTTTTGGCATGATAAGTAAGTAAGATATAGATTACATAAACATAAACACTGAGATACCACGGTAGTCATTACGTTAGCCTACAAGGCTACACAGTGACTAATGAGTGAGTGGTGTGTACAACTGAATGTCTTCACATCACAGATAGGATGGAGGGGGGGATGGCCAGAGACATCTCACTACTCTAAATGGTGTGCACTTTGAAAGTACTGAGTTGTTTATTTCTGGGAATATTTGGACAGTGTTGACCAGGGTTAAATGAAGCTGTGGAAATTGGAAAAGTTTGCTGTGGTACCCTCCATTTTAGGGCCAACTTAAGTAGTTCAAGATCAGGATTTTTAAAATGGCAGCTGTTTCTCACAAACTCCAAATACAAATTCAGACCAAATCAGGTAACCGCCCCCTCAAAATAATCCTTTACCTGGCCACTTAGTAATTAACTAAATAAAACACTGTGATCATTCCTAAATTCTGGGGTTTCAGTACCAAAGTTCTCCTAGACATCCTTCCAGGCTTGAGAGGAACACACTGTTCCCCAACTCCCTGGTCTATAAAACACTGGACTCCACACTTTTCCCAGTTCCAAAACAATAGACTGGGGACATGATCATGCTTTCCAAGCTCCAAATGGCCCTCTGCTGGGTCACAGCCATGGCGAAAGCACACAGACAGACATGGGTCTAAGAAATTGACAAGGAAACTGCTACAAACTGTCGAAACAATGAGAGCTCAGAAGTCCATGGTTTTGCATTTCTATAGCCCCACTCTATAATTTAAGGGGTAGGTTATACTGGGGTTTTGTGACATCAGATAAAGAAACTAACTAGCTTTGGGACACTGTAGCAAGCTCCCATTTGGAGATGAAATGAGGCATTGAGACCCTGTGCAGAAGTAACTGTGATAGCCCAGAACCTGCCTCTGTCCTTGCCTTGTTAACTCTGCTGTTTTCTCTACACACTAACCTTGTATTGTTCTTGTAGCTGCTCCTCTGGCAGCATCCTGCTGCCTCTGACAAGGTTCCAGTTCTTAACTTTGGCTAGCTTTCTGGATTGGACCTGATACCTGCTCGAGTTTTCCTGGACTGACGTGGCAAGGCTCATTGTGCTGACCCTGGATAAACCCATACGCCCTTGGACTCGATGATCTTTTCAAAAGTAGCTTTGAAAAACAGAGATTGGGGATGGAGAAATGTATCAGCAGTTAAGAGTATTTGCTCTTCTTCCCGGGGCCCGGCCTTGGTTCCTAGCACTCACGGGATGGTTTACAACCATCTGTAACTCAAGTTCAAGGAAATCCAATACCCTTTTCTAGCCTCTGCAGCATAGTGTGCACAAAGTACACAGACATATATGCAGGCAAACACCTTAAACACACAGTAAACAAATCAACAGTAACAACAACAGAAATCCAGGGATTAACTACCTAATGCTTCTATAATGTCTCTGCTTACCCTTCTTAATCTTCATCCCTTGTCAGATCTTAGAATATATATCATATTTTTTAGATTTACTTATTAATTACTTTATGTATATGGGTGCTTTATCTGCATGTATGTCTGAACAACCAGAAGAGGGCATCAGATCCCATGGGACTGTAGTTATATATGGTTGTGAGCTGCCTCATGGGTGCTGGGAATTGAACCTAACACCTCTGGAAGACCAGCCAGTGCTTTTAACCACTAAGTCATCTCTCCAGCCCCAGAATATAAATCCTAATCTTAAATTTACTGAATATTTAAGTAACAAAGGAGAAGGAAGCATTAATAGTAAGTAAGAGTCAATATAGCAGAATAAATAAATACAGTTTGGATGAGTCCAGGAAGGTACTCACATTGGTGAGTGTTTATCTTTTTTTCCTGGGTCACTGAGTCAAATGCTAATCCTTTTGGAAATGAATGCACCCAATTTTATTTGCCATATGAGCATTCTTTCATCCTATCAAGTTGATATATGAGATTATCTATCTCAATAAATGACAAATTAATTTTCCCCAGAGTCACTATACTCCCATTTGTTGTGTTAATACTAAGCCAGGCTGTGACCAATTCCATAGTCCCCAGAATCTTCTTATTACCCCTAGTTCCTGAGCAGACTTCTGTCAAGCTACTCTCCAGCTTATGAAAGTGCCTGGGGATGCCTAAGCCCCAGCCCATCTACTACATTCTCTCAGCACAACACAAATATTTATTCTAATAATAAAAGAGAGATCATAAGCCATTTCAGAAGAGAGATGTTTTCTCACCTAGGCTTACCTTCCTGATATGGTGGCTCCTAATGAATTTAGGAATTCTGGGTGAGCTCATTATAAATTGAAGCAAAGCCTGAAGCTTTCCAGCTGCCAAGATGCTGAATAAGATGGGTGTGTTTCTAGATGTCACCAGTTTTTGATGAAATATGCTTATCCTTTCAAAAACATATTCAAGGTTTCAGGAAGTCCACTCTCATCCTCCACTTCTCAAATGAAGTGGTTTCTATGGGTCCATTCGAGAATTCTCAGATATGCTGCAGATCAAACCTGGCTGTCTCTTCTCAGTATTTACAACCAATATGGGTTCTAAATGTTAACTGAAAACCTGTGGCAGGTCACATCATCTCATCAAGTCTCTTGATTCTCTACTCAAGTTTTGGGTTTTTTTTTTGTTTTTTTTTTTTTTGTTTTTTTTATGAGGAGGACCATAAATTCCTTGGTTAGTTCTCCGAATGTGGCTAGATCCCTGACTGCAATATTTCACAAAGCTATCAAATGTGAAAGAGACAAGAGAAGTACACTTTGTTGAACCACTGATGGATCCTCTAGCTGCTCTCTCTCTCTCTCCACTGCAGTGTCTCCCTGCAGACAGAGTTCATGAGAAAGCGTGCTGTGCCATGCAACTCTCACAGAGCTGAGTTGTCTTCCTCCATCTGGAAGCAGTAAGACTTGACTTTCACTCCCTAAGGTTCCTACTGCCTGGAAAGATGGCCATGAGTTGTGGCTAGACCTTTTGCAGTGCCTTCCTGCCTTCCTGCCTTCCTGACTAGCACAGAGGTTCGGTCAAAGGAGCATCTACTCCCTCCCACCAGAACTCCTACCCCTTTCTTACAGAATTAGACTCTCTCCCTTCAGGACTTCCATCATACTGTACATGGTACCTATTTCTCTTAAAGCTCTCCTACTTGGGGACCTCATCATGGCTGCCATCTAGCTGCCTATAACTCTCCCAATAACGATCTTCCAACAAGTAATTTAGTCTCGGCATCCTATCCGTGAACACAAGTTTTGTTTCTAACATAGTTAATAGCAGTGGATATGTTTGGGCTCTATATGAACTCAACACAGCTTAGGTGTCCTTACAGGGCCTTCCAGGAAGTTTCCCCAAGGCACTTACCAGATTAACTTCCACAAAATTCCACAGTGGGGTTGTCTTGTTGTTTTATATTATTCTTCTGGTTGTTGTTTTTGTTGCAGTGGATATTTACGTGTCTCCAAGTCTACTTTTGTGCCTCTTAAAATTACAGAATGAGGGGCTGGCAAGATGGCTCAGTGGGTAAAGGAACTTGCTTCCAAGCTTGGTGGCCTGAGTTTGATCCCAAGAACCTACGTGGTAGAAGGAGAGAACCAACTTGACCTCCACACATGTGCCATGATGTAAGTACACATCAATAAATAAATATGATAAAATTTGTTTTAATTGTAGAATGGAATATTCCACACCTTAATAATCTCTCCTTTCCTGTCAAGTAAAGTCAAAGGTAAGAATAGCCATTACTTCCCAGAGAAATCATAGCCCTACAGAACTCATGGCACATGGCACTTTGACCTGTAGGACCCCACAGGGTAACCACAGTGGTTAATAGCATATTTCTCAAGCTCTAAGTATTAACCTTTATACAACATTGTACAAGATAGCCACAGCTTGACTGAATTCATGTAATTATTACACTAATTTTTCATAGGCAAAATCCAGGGGGCAGTACATTAAAGTCTCAAGAGAACAGAAAACAACTCAATTTGGGGCATCCACATTCAGGTTTCTGATGACCTCAAAATACTTTCTAGAGAGTGGATGGGTATTTATTTTACAGTAGGATAACTTAAGAACCTGGTGGCAATTTTCCTATAATAAAGTGTATTTGTTTTCCAAAATTGTACCTCTGTTCATTCAGAAACCCAAAACCCCATCAACTCACAAGGGGCAATTCTCTCATTTAAAATATTAAATTTCTAAAATTATGAAATATCCTAGTGAAGTCTATAACTTCTACTTCTACTGCTATTTGTAGAAGAAATGTTCAGTAAATATGTGAGCTCCTTTCCATGACTCCAGAACCACAGCTGGTGTTGCTTCTGCTCTGAAGCCAGTAGACAGTGAGGCCTGATGTCTGGGGAGCATGCAGCCTGATGAGTGGAAAGTATCTGTCATTTACCTCATCTTAACAATAGTTGGCTGAGGGTCAGGTTTTACTTTTCATCTTATAGACAGAGAATCTGGGGCTTAGCAAAATTAGATGTATATGTGCATCCATGTCCATGTCTGTGCGCGTGTGTGTGTGTGTGTGTGTGTGTGTGTGCGCGCGCGCGTGTGTGTGCGCGCACGCATGTATGTGCATATGTGTTTACATGTGTGCGATGGCCAGAGCAGGACACTGGGTACCTTCCTCTATCACTTTCTGCCTCGTTACCTTGAGATGGCATCTCTTAATGAACTGGAAGTTCACTGGCTCTCACAGTCTCCATATATCTGTTCTGCAGTGCCAGGGTATAAGCACCTGCAGCCACACCCTGCTTTTCATGTGGATTCTGTGGATTTGAACTGAAGTCCTTATGCTTTTTGGACAGGCACTCTTAACCACTTAGTCATCTCCCTACTAGTACTGGCACAGCCTCCATGCCTATCTAGAAGACAGAGCAACTGACATTATTCTGGAACTTCCTGTCTGAGAACATCTGGTCAAATATGTCCTTTGATTCTATTTCCATCAAATTTTGATTAATCCATGATACCTGTGAGGACATCAGAGATAAGCACAATGGTCAACCTTCCTGAAGTCTCTCTGAACAGGTAACTATCAAGGTCTCAAAATATAATAATGCATCAAGAAGACAAAATTGAGTATGGAGACAAGTATGTCTCAGCTTAAGAATTCTTTTTCTTTTTCTTCACCAGTTGCAATTGGGCAGACTCTTGCCTTCCTGCACAGACACTCCACCCCTTACACTTTATGTCCTTGCACAGCTATTTAATTGTGTGTGTGTGTGTGGGGGGGTTAGGTAGTTTAGTGTTTTGTAATACTACTTTTTAAAACTGAAGATTAAAAAGCTATTCCAAGGTGGAGGGGTTAGCCTTAGCAAACAGAAATGCAAAATATAGAACACACAGTGCAGTTTGAAATCCAGATGAACAACAAATAGTTTTTTAGTGTAAGTTTGTCCTATGCTGTGTTTGGAGAATACTTACTTTGAAAACAGAATCGTTCTTCTGAAGCTCAAGTTTTACTGGATGCCTTGTATTTTATCTGGCAACCCTGGTCTCAGGACACAGGCTTAAATCACGAAGCTGCTACTTTCGTGCTGTGTGCTGGTCATTTCAGGGCACTGTGAGAAATGAACACTTGTTCCAGTCTGTTTGGAAGTCTCAGTGCACAGCGCTTCAATTGCTGCACGGCTTGCTAGGTCCCCTATAGTTATTTGCCATTCAGAGATTTGCAGCACATGTGGCCCTTGATCTGAACCATAGTCAACTCAAAAACTGTCTGCGATACTCTGTTATTTTCTGCTGCGCCGAAGCCAAGGTAATTATGGATTTCTCTGAAGGAAAACACATCCATTGATTTTAAGTTGTTTGGGGGAATGTTAATTTAATGTAAGTTTTCCTCCTGCCATGACTGCTACTTTCTTTGAGTCTACACAACAGTCGGGTAGCAAACAAAACGTCTTTTGTTGAGAAGCTGGCCTTTTTCGCCTTTTTGGTTTGTTTAGCTTTAAGGAGGCAATTTTGGGAGAGGGGTTGGTGGGAAGTGAGGGGAGTTGGTGGAAACTTGGGCTTTTGAGGGGCAGGTTAACTTTTGGTTTAGGGATTTTATTTGCCCTCAAGTGGCCATCAGAGCAGTCCACCACAGACGAGACAGAAACATGAACGCCCTTCTGTCACTCCGCTGATGTTGGCTCCTGAGCCCTCCTCAAGCCAGCTCCACAGGAAAGTCTAATATTTGAACTTTTCACTCTTAGTTCATTTTATTAGACAGCAGTGAAAGTCAATCCTTGTACTAGATGCTAAAAAGAAAAATGGGAAACCCACTGTTCGTTAGCCTTTTGTGTCTGTCCCATCTTGTCTTTAACATTTCTTTAAGAGATTCCCTCCCTGTTAACCCACTTGTCTGTCACTGAAATGTATTTAAAGAAATTGATGATAAGGAAAATAGAAAGGATGGTTACAGAAGACCACCCAAGGAAAATGTTTTTATACGTCATTAAATACTCTCCAGTCTTCAAAGTCAGTTTTACTTGTGACCTGAACAGACTGGAACTGGATTTCTCAAAACTTATAAAAAAATAAAATAAAATAAAGAGAGAAAAATAACAAATCTGCAAGTAGCCGTCTCACAGATGTTGTAGGGGAATCTATATTTTATAACATTTTAGTTACATCTTAAAATGTTTCTCCATAAATACATATGTTTGAAAATGAGGATTTATTTTAAGAAGGAAGCCTGTAATTAAATCCGTGTTCTGCTCTTTCCTGATGCTCTATAGTCAAAGCATTATCCAAATGCCAGAGAACCTCAGTGCACAGCAGCCAAACTGGGAATGCCAAACACCGTTATAGACTCTGTTTGTCGGGGAAGTATTAGGGGCACAATAAACTGAGAAGAAGGGCTGGCAATTTCTCCTATTACCTTCAGCCTTACACACACAAAGCTCACACCATTATCAACATTCCTGTGTGCTTTTAACCCCTTACCCTCAAAGTGAAAAGATAGAAATACAGTAGAAGAGTATGATAAATGAGTCTGCAAATAATTTTTTATTTGCTAGTAGTTTCTATATTACTGATGTGTATACACACACATGCACACAGTCCCTGAGAGTGTATTTTCATAAAATAAACCCTTTGTTTATCATACTAATAAAACATTGACAAAAATTCTGTATGGCCTACATTTAAAAACAAACCCCACTTTCAGGTTGCAAATTGACCATTGTCCAAGTGAGCTTCTGGCTGATGTTTTACATAAAGAAAAATCTAAACACATATTCTCTTCAGACAATGGAAATGTCATGTGTCACAGTGAATGAGGATCCATTCAAGAATAAGCAATCAAAAAGATAACTGCAGACACATTTCAAGCATGCACTCTTGGGAACAAGGTGCTGAAATAAATATTTGGGAAGCCACAAGGGTCTGGGGTTTATGTGGAAGGCAGAGGTACTAACACTAATGGGCTCGCTGGTCCACTGAATGGCCACTAAATGGTGGAATTGCTTTCAGTGGGCTTCCACATCAGTAATATAAAGAACAATGCTATATCCTTCCCTGTGGACTCTGAGACTGCCCAAGGAAATCTACATAAAGACCTAGAGGGAAAAGTTGTTGTATTTATTGTCACTTTGCTCAAATATCTGAGAGAAGCAGTCTTTAAGGAAGAAAGATGTATTTGGGTTCATGGTTTGAGAGCTTTAGTCCATCAGGGTAGGAAGGGGATAGCAGAACAAAGAAGCCCGCATTAAGATGGCGAGCAAGCAGGGGTGGGCAGGGGGAGGGGCAGCACCGCCCAGCTGCTTCTTTCTCCTGCTTTATTCTATCTGGGGCTCCAGTCTATGAACAGTACCATCTACATTCAGGGTGGGCTATACCACTTCTCTTATGGAAACACATGTCAACGATTTCCAGAAATGCCTTTATTGACACCCAGTGGTGCTTTACTAAAATCTCTTAGGTATTTCTCAATTCAATCGAGTTGACAGTCACAATTAGCCATCATAATTGTAATAGAAACATATAAAAGACATTTCTTTTTTTCTACAAGTTGATAAAGACAATGTGTTGTCACAAAAACAATGGATGGATGTTACATGGTCCTTGTCCTTAATGACCTTGCTCCCAGTGAGGCATAGCTAGGAAAGTTCAATGCAGTGAGCAATCCCACAAAGCAGGCTCAGACCAGTAAAGCCAGCTCTGCCATTCTCCACTCATTTCACAACAATCTTGTTATGTAGAAATGCCCGTCGAGTGCTTGCATGCTCACAGTGTTACTCACTCAGTGCCTGGGTTTCTTATCAATGTTCTGGTGACTCTCCTGTGTATGCTAGGACATTGAGTAGCATCCCTGGCCTCTCTTGACATGCCAGAAGCACTAAGCCCTGTCCCAGCTATGCTGAGAAAAATGTTTCCAGATGTGGAATGTTCTCTCAGGGGCCAAGTCACCCCTAGTTGAGAATCATTGCTCTACGCTAAGACAGGAATACCCTAACTACAACACACGCAGCTGCTTAAGATGTTGGTTTAAAACATGGGTACCACTTGGCAGACCTTACATCCTAAGGTGTAATTCATCAAAGTTGAAGGAAATATCAATAATTTGCATTTTCAATAGACATCCCAGGTGATTTAGATGCAAGAGATCTATAGCATGGCTTTGCGAAACAGAATCCTTAAGGGAGAGAACTCACAGTTTCCACTCCGGAGGAGAAAGTAAGCAAGCCAGATGTGAACTGTGTGTGCTCACAGCAGAGCAATTAAGGTAAAAGGGAGGTCCTGGATGAAAAATGCAAATCCTTCCTAGGAATGATGGTACATGCCTGTAATTCCAGTACTTGGGAGGAAATTGAGGCATCAAGAGTGTGAACTCAAGGATTGCCTGAACTGCCCAGTGAGACCCATCTCAAAAAATAATATGTATGTATTTATATTTATGTGTCTCTATAAATAATATAAATATATGTGCTCTCTCTTTTTCTATCTCTCTCACACATACACACACATACACACACACACACACACACACACACACACACACACACACACACACACTGGAGATTTAGAGGACAAAAGATCTGTTTTCTACGATCAGGCAAAGTTAGGAAAATTCTCAAGGTCTGTTGATGCCGAACTGAGAAGTGTGAATGATAAATGGGATTTTCTCTGCTAGTTTGGAGTGAAAAGAAGGGTCTGCACTGAGGAAGGAGCACAATTAAAGGCTGGAGTACTGGGAACTATAGAGCTCAGATCTAAGAAGTATGGGCCCCCAACTGTATTTTGAGACAGTGTGAAATGAACCCACAACAGTCATTGGCATATAACAAGTGACCACCGAGTGACTGTCCCTTTGTGATTACAATGATTTCCTCTCTGAAAGCCCTCCAGTAACTCCCTTCCTGGAGAACACTCCTGGCATGCCAGAGCCGGCCAGTTGTCCTCCCATTCCTCTGCCCCATTTTCACTGTGGAATGACACAGAAATTGTTGCCTGGTTCAGGGCAGTGGATTTTAGAAGGCTGGACAGAAGTTCATAAAATGAGGGAAGAGAATAGGAATACTGTTCCTATTAGGTTAATACACTTTGAAAGTGGCCCCAACGTGCTTTCTTCTGTCTAAGTTAAGACGGATTAGCTGCAGTATTTAACAGCAACTTCAGTGCCTTGTGAAGAGATGCCACAGATAAAATAAAATGTGGGTTTTATCTTTAGTCTAAATTCTGGTTTTCTAGTATTACAACTGTTTGTTCCCTACAGTGTCCCTGAGGATGCCACATGCCAGACCTCCCTGGTCCTGTAGATTTGAACAGCTCAGGTTATATTAAACTAAATTTCCTTGGAAAACATGCAAATAGTCTTGGAAAAGGATGGAGGGGAGTTTTTTATTTTTATTTATTTATTCTTCTGGTTTTTTGAGACAGGATTTGTCTGCATAGCCCTAGCTGTCCTGGAACTAAACTCTGTAAACCAGACTGGCCAAGTGAGATCTACCTGCCTCTGCTTCCCAAGTGCTGGGATAAAGGTGTACAACATCACATCCTGCTGGAGGAGAATTTTTAGTAAACGTTTTTTGCTTGTTTTTGTCTTTGTTTTTGTTTGTTTTGTTTTGTTTTTCAAGACATGATTTCTCTGTGTAGTTTTGGTGCCTGTCCTGGATCTCACTCTGTAGACCAGGCTGGCCTCGAACTCACAGAGATCCGCCTGGCTCTGCCTCCCGAGTGCTGGGATTAAAGGTGTGCACCACCGCCACCTAGCTAACAAGTGTTTCTACATCACTGATTTGCCATTCTGCTGTCACTAAATATCCTATATCCATCTCCAATCTAAGTTTTAAAAGTCTTTTGTTTATCTATTGAAGCAGTACTATCTTTCGTGGTGATGAAACTTACTCTTGTAACTATGTTTTATAGTTTCTGTCCCTGTTTCTAGCATAGTATGTGGTAGACTGAAAGAATGGTAACTTAAGTCACACATAGAAGCAAAGGCCTATGGTTCCAATGATCTGGAAGGAGAGCTAAGAGGGTAGTCACATTCCAGGCCAGCCTCAGCTGCATAATAAGCTCCATGCCATCCAGGGTTACATTACAGGACCCTGTGTCAGGGAGAGATGGGGATGAGGGAAGGAGGGAAGAAGGGAGAGGGGGGCTTAAATGATTTAATAAATGATGTATTCATCAGCTCTTTCATCACTGGTTCCAAAGCACTTGACTTCTAAACTGCTATAAATCAGGCTGCCCATACTTCTGGGTCCGTGCTCATGGAGACCACTGACAGCTGAAACTATTCAGGT
The DNA here is from genome assembly GCF_903995425.1 of Onychomys torridus. Classification (NCBI taxonomy): domain Eukaryota; kingdom Metazoa; phylum Chordata; class Mammalia; order Rodentia; family Cricetidae; genus Onychomys; species Onychomys torridus. Next base: position 86,779,269 of record NC_050452.1, on the reverse strand, counting down.
TTGGATTAAGTTGTAGATCTATACTAGACAGTCTGCCCTTTAAAACTTCACTGACACACTGAACACTCACCAGTGCCCACTTTCTTCTGAAGGGTCTCAACCCAAAGTGCATTCATAATGTCCTAAGAAGCTTTGAAGGTCATCAACTCTAACGACTCTCCACTCATCTCTGTTAGTGAGGTGGTACATAGATTCCCAAGCACAGGTTGATGCTCTTGGGAGGCTCTTTGCTAACTCTCCCATGAAGCACCACAGGCTATACACTAAGTGACGTAGCTTTGATTCTTAGACTGTTGCTTGTTCCCATGTTTACATTCAGTACCTAAAAGTCTCCTTGGAGAATCTCTATTATCCTCTTGTTTGTTTGCATTGAAAATGTAGACCAGGTGGTCAGTCTTTTTCCCTTTAAGACTGTACAATAAGGTTTAAGAGAAAGAATTGTAAGCTTAAATGGGTTTTAAGAACTTGATTATTTTTATAACTTGTTTCACTTACCAGATTCTGAAGAGGTCACAAGTAAGCCTCGTTTCAATAGACACATAAAATTGTTTGGGAAATAATATTCCTATCTAAAGCAGTCTATAATTTAATGCCAGAGTCAAGAATTTGAAGGTAAATTTGGAAAGGCATTATACAAATGTAGAGACCAAAGTGAACAAGAGCGATCATATAAAAGGCTAATGAGGAGGAAGTTAGGAGAGCCAATGGGGTATATTAGTGAAAGGATAGTTGGGGGGTGGGGTTCTCAGAAATGAGAGAGTGTGGATCCTGCTGAGGAAGCGCCAACTACTGGCCTTGCTTGGTCAAGACTTCCTGGAATGGCCAGTTCCAGCAGTGGGCTAGGCCATCAGGTGATATGAGCTACCAAGTGACAGGATGAGTGCTGCCTCAGACTAGACAGGAGAAAAAGGAAATACTTTGGAGATCACAGAGAAAAAGAGGAACCTGAAGACAGGAAACCCAGTAAGGAAAGGATCACACAACCCCAAGAGAACTATGAAGGCCTGAAGTCAGCTTATTCCGGGAATAAATGAATGCTTGTAGTTCTGTGAGGGTGAGAGGATAGAACTGGGCAGACCCATCAAGAGTATAGTACACGGTAAGGGAGTCATGAACTGGTCTAATTGTTCTTACAAAACCCTAGAACACATGCATCTTCCTGTAGTCACCCTAATTGTCTCTAGCACCACCCCACATCCTACTAAAATCTGTACATAATGTTGTGACCACCAGAACTGAGAAACTGTGTTATTCTTTTAAGATTCCCAAGTGAAGAACACTTAAAACCTCAACCCAGCAACAATGACAATGTGGCATTTGACAGGCCACACTCTGAATCTGTATAGTCAGAAATTGTCCAAGACAATAGTCCATCTCTTTCACACTCTTACCACATGCCTCCATTTCTTCACAGTGTCATTAAAAATGTCCACTGTTCATTCCTGAAACCAACCATCTATTGTAGGGTCCAATGGTGGAGTCAATTATATGATTGCTTAAACATCAAAGCTTTCTCTCACTAATGTCCTTACCAGCGGACATAAATAGGCAGGTCTTTTCTCTCTGGTTGAAGTAAACGCCTATGTTGTTCAAACCAGCATACTGTACATTCCTGTGTGATTTTATGTGTTTGATCATTGGACAGATGGAATATCTGCTTTTCCCATTGGTATCAATTGAATGTGGGCAGTGCACACTCTGCCCAAAGCAGACCTGTTTTGTTGGGCAGAAGTCATGGCTCCCTGCCCCGAGACAGCGCATTTCTTGGAAATGCTCATAGGATCTTCAGTTCCCCGTTTTGAGGTGTACAAGGAAAATATTGCCCTGGGGAAATATCAAAGGTTTTCCTGACACTAGCCAAAGAAACAGGTGCACACACATTTGATGTGATAAAAATGGGATCTACAGCAGTGGCCGAAGTCCAAGCACATAATTCCCCTGCTCCACAGTTTCAGTGGTCTACTCAAAAACTTTCTATGTTCCATAATCACAGTTGCCATAATAAATTTGAATGTCTTTGTCTGGAATTCAAGTTCCCTCACAACCTGGCCTCAGCTGACCTTTCCAATCATTTTGTGCACTACACCCATTTAAGATGTGCCAAGCTCAGCCATTTACTGCTCCTCAACCTAAGCCCTACCCTTGTTTATATGTTTTATCCACTTTGTCTTACCCTATAATCCAAATGTCCTGAAAGTTGTGTTCATTCAGCAATTTGTGAAGACATCTCCAGCTCCCCAACAGAAGTCAGGTTTGCCCTTAGCCTCTCATGGTCACGTACATGTGTTTCTCTAAAGCTACCTCCAATTTCTCTCCAGAATCACAGCCAGTAATTTTACCTCCGCATGCTGCTTCTGGGGAGATGGGAGGCTGATTTCCAGTCTCTGAGTGCTGCCCCCTCTGGTACCGATGACCCAGTGGAAAATCGCCTCAGAACAAGAGGATTTAAGCTCATATCCACCTCTACATAGCAATTTCATCAGGTCCAAGTGGCCTAACTTTTCTGGCTATTAATTCTTAAATTCCAATATTCTTTAAAGACTTAAAAAGGGCATAAAATTGATTGTCTGATGTCCAAAGGATTAGTTTAATGTACTTTGTGATATAGAGTAATACTAACACATCACAATGACAAAAATAGCTGTTGAAATAAATAAAAGCAATTTTTGGCCTTGCTGAAGAGATGATTTTCTTTACTGTGCACCATCACATACTTGCACAGCTGGCTTCACAATCAGGCCCCCTGAATTGGTCCTGCTCATGGAAAAAGGACAACCTCAGGCAAGTAACCCTTCTTTGTAGTTGGTATGCTACTATACATGAGAGATCTCAAAAACTCCAGCAGAAAATTCCAGAAATTATAAACATTTTCATCAAAGTGGGAGGATGTAAAAATCAATTTATAAAAATCAATAACCTTTCTGTACACCAACAACAAACACTAAGAAAGAGATCATGGCTACACTCCTATTTACAAAAGCATCATAGACAATGAAATATGTTGGAATAAACCTAACCAAAGACAATGAAAACCTCAAATCTCTGAAGAAAGACATTGAGAAAAACACTAGAATATATCTTGGTAAAATTAATGTAGTAAAAATGGCCATCCTGCCAGACTATGCAATATAGTCCTAATCAAAATACCTGTAACACTATACAGGAATAGAAAAAAAAAGACCTCCAAAAATTCATATGAAACCAGAAAAGATTCCTGATATCCAAAACTATCCTTATAAAGAAGAGGAGTGGAGAGACTACCATTCTAGATTTATTATATTACATTTATAATATAATAAATATGTTATATTAAGATACATATAGAACTATAGTAATAACATGGTGTTACTACAAAAACAGATATGTAGAATAATGAAATAAAATAGAAAGACAATACACAATTGTATACAACTTCAGCCATCTGATATTTGACAAAGAGGTCCAAACATTCACTGGGGAAAAGACAGAATGGTTCGTAGAAAACTAGATGTCTGTATAAAAGAATTAAATTAGACCCATATCTATTACCCCACATGAGAATTAATTCCAAGTAGATCAAAGACCCCAATTTGAAAGGTGTAACACTAAAGCTGCTAGAAGAAACATAGATAGTACCCTGAAAGACATAAGTGTAGGAATAGGCTTTTTAAATAAGACTCCATTTGCCCCAGAATTCAAGCCAGCAATTGGCAAGCGGGATAAAACTAAAAAGTTTCTATACAGTTAAGCAAACAAATGAGTGAAGAAGAAACCCCCAGAATGGGAGAGAATTGTTACCAGCTATACATCTCATAGATGATTATTATTCAGAATATATAAAAATTCAAAAAACAAAAAGTCAAAAAAAAAAAACCTAAACAACCCTCCAAATAACTCTGAACAGAGAGTTCCTCAAATAATAAATTAAAATTACTCAAAATATTGCAAGAAGTTTGCCAGCCTTAGCAACTAGGAAATTCAGATGGAAACAACTTTGAGATTTCATCTCACCCCAGTCAGAATAGCTAAGATCAACAAAAGAGCTGGCAATAAATGATGGGAAGAATATGGGGGAAAGGAAACCCTCATTCTCTGTTGGTGGAACTGTAAATTGGCCTGGCCACTCTGGAAATCTGAGTGGAGAACCTTCAAGAAGCTAAAAATAAATCTAAGATAGGATCCAGCTAGACCCTCCTTGGCGTATGTCCAGAGAACACAACATCACACTCCACAGATTCCTGCTCAGCCGTGTCCATTGCTGTCCTACTCACAACAGCTAGGAAAGAGAAACAAACTAAATGTCCATCAGCTGACAAATAGATGATGAAAATGGAGTACATATACAGTACAGAATACTATCTAGATGTAAAGAAAATGAAATCAAGAGATGTTCAGGTTAATGGATAGATCTAGAGAAGATTATATTCAATGAGGTAACTCAGACCAGGACACATATTCTCTGTCATCTGTGGTTCCTAGCTACAGATGTTCAGGTATCAGTATATAACCTGGAATAGTCACAGAAACAGTGAAAGAAAAAAGGGGCCAGTGATATAAAGCGGGGAGTGAGAAAAAAGGGGAAGGGTATTTTAGTTAGGGAGTGGGGGAGGTCAATACAGTAGGAAGGAGTAGAAGAAGGAATAAATAATTCTAAGGATGCTTGAAAAAGACATGAGGAATCATTTCATATCTATCTCAAATATTAGAACACATATAAGAAGTTTATATGTATGTATGTATGTATGTATGTATGTATGTATGTATGTATGTATATGGAGTTATGCCATTTAAAAAGGTTATAATCCTTTTCCCAAGAGCCATAGATTAATCCAACAAATATCCTAGTGCCAGACATGGGAAACCCCCTTCAAGTTTTTGGCCAAGGGAGTCCAAAAAGCTTCCACAGCAATATAAGCTATTTCTGTTGCCTTTGGTTGCCTCCTAGAAATTGAAGTCTCTAATGCTGAAGATACCACACACTTCAGTCATAGGACTCAGAATTTGAGTTTTAACTGACCCAAAGGCCTCTTCCCTGAGGACTAGCTTTCATAATACTTAAAGCTGATAGATAGGCAAGCTGCTGATGAAGTTGATGTGCAAATGATCAATTGTCCTACCCAGCTGTGATGCCTATGAATAACAACCATGACGAGAATGGCAAGGAGTCTCTACAGGTGCCAATGTGACACTGATATCATCATGATAACCAACAGCTCTGTAACTGGACTTGGGCCTGGATCAATGGAGGGAAATCATGCCTGGCTCTGTAAATCTAGACGACTACCCATGACTAGTGCATTCACAGATTAGAAGAGAACCTACCACTGTCACTTTCCTAAACCAACGTAATGCCTGGCTACATTCTGAACCTTACACCTGCAGATTAAGTGTTGCCTGCAGCCCTCATCAAAGAAGCTGCAGAAGGAAACCATTGCAGAAAACAACTGGCCAGAACGCAGAGAACAGCTGGTTTTGACAATGGGTGTCCGGCTACGAGGGCTACACCAACAGCACAATGAGGCTCAAAGAACATCTCAGAAAGGGGCTGTACAGATTGCCAGAGAAACAGCAACCTGACTGTGAAATTGTGTCTTCACACGTGACAGAGAAACTAAACCCAAAATACGCAATATCAGCTGACATTCCAATGTAGATGGAGGGATTTCACAGGATTCCACTCCTGATGAAGAGCTAGAGGCAACTGACAACCACTGAAGGAGGGAAAATTTAGTCTTCTTTAAGGAGGAGCCCCCGATTGGCTATCTGATACCAGGTGGTCAGTTCTAGAAACATGTTTATGCAGGCAACAGTGAGTGGACTCAACAGGCTGTATTTATATATTTATTCATTTGTATGTAACAAAAATAGCTTCAGAAGAGAAGGCCCCATGGATTTAGGAGGAAGTTGGGGTGGTACACAGAATGATGAGAAGGAAAAGGAAAAAGATGTAACTACATTTTAATTAAATAAAAAACTTAAATGTGATCTTGGTTGTAAAATTGCTGAACCCACTTCTGTCTCATGATCACTGACATAGACAGATGGCATTTTTATAAAATACCCAGATTGTTTTTGAGTGATTCACAAAAGCTGCCTCCCTGGTGTGATAGGGGTCATTTAATGAGAGAAACAAACAAAAGGCCCCACTCATTCATTCAACCGATATTGATTAAATATTCCTAAAGACTAGGTACTAAGCAAATAGGACAAAGATTCTGCTTGCCCTTGAAATTTTTACAAACTCAAAAAGTAAATTAGGGAGGATGTCTTACTTTGGGCTTCTGATAAAACACCATGATCAAAAGCAGGAGTAAAGGGTTTATCTGGTTTACACATCTGATCAGAGTCCATCATGCAGAAGTCAAGGCAGAAACTCAAGAAGAAACTTGGAAGCAGGAACTGAAGCCAAGACCTTGGAGGAGTGATGCTCACTGGCTTGCTCCTCATGGCTTGGGCAGCCTGTTGTCTTACACAGGTCAAGACAACCTCCAAAAGGTTGACACCAACAGCAGTGAGCTGGACACTTTTACATCAAGTATTATTTATAAAATGCCCTACAGATTTGCCTACAGGTGATTTAAATGGAGGCATTTTTTCAGTTGAGGATTCTCTTCCCAGATAACTTTAGCTTGTGTCAAGTTGACAAAAAACAATAAAACAAACAATCAAAATCCCCAATCAGGGTACATGCTATTCTGTAACAATACATGTATGTTAGTTTTTGTCCTAGAGTAGAAAAAGAAACTAGCTAAGAGGAAGCGCTACCAACTAAATGAAAGCTATGGACTATGATACCCATTTCTCACCAAGCAAAATTCATTTCTCCCTTACAGCATATTTGAATTCAGTCCACTGTGCCAAAAGATAACAGATGCTATCAAGGATGTAGAGCAAAGGGAATGCTTGTACATTGTTAGAATATTAATTAGCACAGCCACTTTGGAAATATTCCAATGCCTTGAGATTTTAAAAATGAATACAAGCACATGACCAAGAAGCCCTTCAGAATTCCTTTAGAATCCATGTCAACTCAAATTCCTAACCTCCTCTCCCAATTGGCAACGCAAGCAGGCCGTGCCTGTGGTTTAGCTACCAGTTGTTTGAGTAATGACTTTTATGATGCCACAGGCTGCTGAGCCAAAACAATACGGGCTGGTAAGAGGCAAGCCTCCACTGAATTCCACCCACACACATGAGCCTAACGGGGGCTGGGAACAAGAGCTGCATGGCTTCACCAACATCAAGGCTAACAACAGGGTAGACGGATGAGGGAAGCCAGAACCCTAGGTGTCCTTTCTATGTGCATAACCACAAAGTAGACCTTGCTCCCGGGTTCTTCCAAGTTTATGATGCCTGCCTCTGCCTCGGCCTCGGCCTCTGGCATGTACTTTCTGGTGTCATACCTAGGTTTTTCAACCAGTTCTCTTTCCATTGCTGTGATTTTCATCTTCATTGCAGGTGGGTGCTTGTCTTCTGGCACATGCTTTTTATCTTGGATGTGGTACGAAAGTGACCTCTGTTCTTCTGCTGTGGTGATCCTACTATTTCGTTTCAGGGAAACCAGAACACCATATACCACATCTGGAAAGCAATCTGGAAACCATGTGCTTTGATGTAATCACACACTTTAGGATCTCTCCAATGAGATGTGTGGTTGTATGTATATGTTCGTGTGTGTGTGTGTGTGTGTGTGTGTGTGTGTGTGTGTGTGTGTATGTGTGTGTGTGTGTACCTAGGCCAAAGGTTTCAACATCTGGTGTTTTCCTCCCTCTATCACTCTGCACTATATTTTTTGAGACAGAGTCTCTTACTGAGCCTGGAACTTGCTGTTTGGGTAGACTGAATGGCCACCAACACTCTGGGATCTGCCCATCTCTATCCTCCAGTGTTGGGGTTACAGGAATATGCTGCTGCATCTGACTTTTTGCCTGGATACCAAGGATTTAAACTCAGATTCTAATGCTTGTATGGCAAGTAGTACACTGGCTGAGCCTTTGCTCCAGACCTCCTATGAAATTTTTGACACAGGAATGTCCACTCTAATATCTTCAAGTGAGAATATTGCATTATACCTAGTCTATCTAGTTAGAATTCCCCCCTTCCCCCTGATAGATCGAATATAGCATGGTCTCGGGTAGAGATGGGATTAGGAATAGGAACTGAGATTTGGAATGAATAAGTCAGGTAAAGAGGTTTATTTTTGTCTTCAGTACTTAGATGTAACACAATTATTAGAAAGAATGTGTTGTATATTGTCTTAGTTAGGGTTTCTATTGCTTTGAAGAGATACCATGACCATGGCAACACTTATAAGGAAAACATTAATTGAGGAGATTCTCTTACAGTTTCAAAGTTTCAGTCCATTACTGTCATGATGGGGATCATGGCAGCGTGCAGGCAGATGTGGTCCTGGAGAAATAGCTGAGAGTTCTACATCTTGTAGGCAACAGGAAGTCAACTGAGACACTGAGTGGTATCCTGAGTATAGGAAACTTCAAAGCCTGCCCCACATTGACACTGTTCCTCCAACACGGCCATACCTACTCCAACAAAGCCACACCTCCTAATAGTGCCACTCCCTGTGGGATTATGGGGCCAATTACATTCAAACTACCACATTTATGTGGACTGATAAAATCTCTGAAGTTTTTTAAATTTCTTCAGTTATATCTAGAAGGGTTCTGACCCCAGAGAAGTAGTATCTCTGCACTTTGAGAAAGGAAGCGATGCAAGCAGCTAAACATGCTATCTTAACAACATGATTCTGTGTAAGATGGTATATGAGAAACCTAAGAGTGTGAGGGCCTAGCTATATGTGAGAGGCCCTGTACATAATGGAGTAAGAAGAAAGTTGGGAAAGTGAAGAGAGGAGAGGCCACCGCAGAATGTGTGATGCCAGTCTCATGAAATGAGACACTGCCTTTTTGACAGACTAAACAATATTAATACTACACCTTTGTTTATTCCATCAATGTTTGAGAGGTAGAATGAGGAAAGAATATGAAGCACAGCCATGTATAAATTCTGCAACCAATTCACCTACTGTTGACTGTTTTCACCCAACCTCCTAAAGAGTGACCACGCAATGTTTAAGATGCACATAGTTTAAAAGAATAACTCATGCTATGCTCTTCATGCATTCCTCCTTCAGTTAGAGAGCCCAGACTCACAGTAATAACCTCATTCCTTGCTGAGAGTCCCTGCTTGACCCCATGCCTAGTCTGGAAACCTAGACACACCCTTCAACCCCGCCAATCCTTGCTGTATGCACTCGGTCTCTTCTCTAGGCAGACATCAGACTCACCTACCAATTATACCCATGCCCCACTCTCAAGGACCACTCCTTTCCTAGGAGGGGCATGCCACCTACTCCTGACTCATCTGGGAACCATGTATGCCTCATCTGCCTTCCCCTTCCTTTCTAGGAAGAGATGTCAGGCTTACATCACTAACTCCAGAAGCACCCATTGCCTGAGGGAAAGTCCTGAGCACCATCCCTCCCAGGCTCCTGAAGAGTGTCTGGAAGAACCTAATAATTCTACGGAATGTATGATCCTGGCCTGTGAAACCTCACCTAACTGGAGATGAGCCAAGGCTTCTCCTGAAATCCCACATGAATATCAATACTGACTTTCCAGAGACTGAACCCTAAACCTCAAATACCCATTAAACAAAAGACAGGCAAAATTTCTATACCAAGAAACAGTACCAACTACCTAATTTCAGATGTTGTCCCATCAAAAATAAACAAACATGAGTAAATCCAAGCAAGTCTCCACCAAAATTTAGTATTACCATAGTAATGTCCCCAAAGAAGAGCAAAAAGATGATTCCAAATAGTAGCAAAAATCCCATCCTTTGCTGTGCCTGACACCCTCTTTACTCCCATAAGCCCAGCTCCAGACGTGCAGTCCACTAACCTGTTCTGTTCAGGAACTTGTTTTGCATGGAGAGAATCTCCTTCCCTCTCCATTCTTCCCCCTGCCTGCCACCATTTCCATACCCATAAAACTTGAGGCCTTAGAACCTGCTTTCTTCATGAGTCTCCTTTGCCTGGTGGTGTGAGTCGCTCCTCTCTTTCCCATCCTTCTTGTGCCATCTACACACCCACTGGCCTAGCTCGAGGTCAGTGGTTCTAGAGCCATGTTTGCCAAGTTTAAATAAATAGCTCAGGCACTAGCTTCATCTAACCTAGCTCCAGTCATGTGGCCCAATATAAAGCAGACCAGATCCTCACATCAAACATACAACCAAGAAAGAAGTCCATGACAGGTCTCAAAATCAAAACCAATATGAATGGCCAAGACATTATGTCTCTCATCAAACCTACTAGTCCTATAAAAATGTTCTCTAATAAGAATTACCTAGATGAACAGCAGGACACAGAATTTAAAAAGACCAATCATAAGCAAGGAATTCTGGGAGTTTAAAGAAGACACAAATGAATGCTTCATTTAATTTCAAGAGGATATTAGCAAACAAATTGCTGTAAAGAAGATACAAATATACAACTTAACAAAGTGATAAAAACAATTTAGGATTTGAATGAGAATTCAGCAAAGAGATAAAAACATTTCAGAGAACTTATGCTGAAATGAAGGTGGAATTTAAAAAAAATCTCAATAATTCAACTAGAAAACTCAAGAGAAAACCTAACAAGGAGAATGGGCTAAGTAAAAGACAACAAATCAGGAATCAAAGATAAAGTAGAGAAATTAGGCAATACAAGAAAAGATCATGAAAAAAATTAAAAGAAAAAAAAAGGAAACATAGGACACAATGCAAAGACCAAACCCTTGAATCACAGGCATAGATGAGAGAGAAAAATCCTAGATCAATGGCATCAGTCAGATATTCAACAAGCTCATAGGAGAAAACTTTCTTCAAATTAGGAAAGATACACTCATACAGAACATCAAATAGACAAGACCAGAAAAAAAACTCATAGTATAACATAGTTAAAGCACTAAATATATAAAAGAAAAAAATTGAAAGTGGTAAGTCACATATAAAAAAATCATCAGAATACATATTATTTCTCAGTGGAAACTTTGAAATCCTCACAAGCCTAGAACAATGCTCTCCAAATTCTAATAGACCATGATAGCCAAGCTGGACTTCTATACCCAGAAAAACTACCTGCTATAATGGAAGGAAAAAGGAAAACTTTCAATGATATAAACAGCCTAAAAAATCCATGCCCAACAAAACAACCCTAAAGAGAATACTGTAAGCAATACTTAGAACTAACTAAAGTGAAGAGTAAGCAGTGTCAAGAGACTCTAGAAAGAAAACAAATTAAGCTATAATTAACTATATATAAAGCACAACTAAAAACAAAAACTAGCAAAAAAAAAAAAAAACTCACATTGACTGCAATCTGTATACCAACTCTCCAATAAAAAGACACAGACTAGCTGAATGGATTAAGGAACAAAGTCTCTCTGTCTGCTGTCTACAAGAAACTCATCTCAGCTTTAATGATAGGTCCCATTGTAAAGGGAAATGATGGAGAAAAGTATTCTGAGCAAATGGGCTGGAAAGTAAGCATGCATTGCCAGCCTAGTATCTGACAAAACAGACTTCGGACTAAAACTAGCCAGAAAATACTTCATTCTTAATTCTTCCACCCCATTTCAAGAAGGGCACTTCATTTTAATCAAGGGAACAATTAATCAGGAAAATATTTTAATACTAAACATGATATGCACCAAATTCTGTTGCACTCAATTTCATAAAATGCATACCACTGCAATTAAAGACACAGATTAATGCCAACCCAACAGGGGTTTTCAACCCTCCATTTTCTCCAAAATTAGGTCATCTGGACAAAAAATAAAGAGAGAAACCAGCATCAAATGACATCTTATATCAAATATAACTAACAGATGTGTACAGAACATTCAACCCAAACACAAAAGAATATACATTCTACTCAGAAGACCATAGTAGCCTCCCTGAAATATAATACATCCTTGGACATAAAAACTTAAGAAATTTATAAAAATTGAAAAATTTGATGCATCCCATCTGATCATTGTGCAATGAAACTTACAATTGGCAGTAAACAAATCTCTGTAGTGAGTGGATGATCACATGTACATTAAACAACTCATTACTGAATGATGAGTGGGTGAAAGAAGAAATCAGAACAACAAAAAGTTCTTGCAATTAAATGAAAATGAAAACATAACACATGAAACCTCCAGGATACATTAGAAGCAGTGCTAAAAGGAAATTTATAGTCCTGGTGCCTACATTAAAAAAAATCAGAAAGAGCACAAGTTATGATATAACAAAATTTAGAGAAAAACAAGAACAAACCAAACCCAAATCTGGTAGATGTTAAGAAATAAAATCAAAGCAGACATGAATAAAAATAGAATCCAAGCTCTGGCTCTTTGAATGACACATGAGACTGACAGACCTTCAGCCCAACTAACCAAAGGGAAAAAGACATGAACCAAATTAACAGAGTCAATGATGAACAAGGAACCATTATAATAAACAAAGAAATTCAGAATGTTATGAGGATACTTAAAAAGCCTGTAATCCTTTTAAAAAGCCATTAAGTTGGGAAATCTAAAAGAAATGGACAAATTTCTAAGCTCACACAGACAACCAAAGTTAAATGAAGATAAGATCAATAATCTAAACAGATGTATCACAAATAGAGTTTGAAACAATAATAAAAATCCTTCTGACTAAGAAAAGCCAAGCTCCCCACCCCCGATTCACATCAGAATTCTACCAGACTTTTAAAGATCTACAACCAGTCCTTCTTAAATTACTCTAAACAAGAGAAACGGATCACTGCCAAGCTCATCCTAGGAAGCCAGTACTACTCTAATGCCAGAATCAAGTAAAGATACACCCCAACAACTAGACCAATAACCCTGGTTACATACCAAGAAGATTGTCCACCACAGTCAAGTTGGTTTTATCCCAAAACTCAGGGATGTTTCAACATACAGAAGTCAATAAATATAATGTGACATAAATGGACCTAGAGACAAAAATCATGTGATTATCTCAGGATATGCAGAAAAAGCTTTAGACAAATCTAAGATGCTTTCATCATAAAAAGTCTTAGGGAGAGTTTGACTTATAAGAACAATAATACAACATAATTTAATAATTTAACACAATAAAGGTTATGTATAACAAACCCACAGCCAATATCACCCTAAATAAGGAAAATCTTTGTGAAATCCAATTAAAATCAGAACTGAGATGGGGCTACCCATGTCCTTACTCCTCTTTGATATAATGCTCAAAGCACTAGCGGGAGCAAGACGGAAATTAAAGTGATACAAATATGAAAATAAAAAGTCAAATTTTTCTATTTGCAGATGATATAATATTATATATAAAAGATCCCCAAAATTCCACTAGAAAAATTCTAGAAATGGCTGAAATTTTCAGCCATATGGGAGTATACAAAATCAACTTACAAAATTCAGGAGCCTTTCTATACACCAACAGCAAACACATGAGAAAGAGGTCATGGACATAGTCCTGTCTACAAGAGCATCAAAGGCAATAGGATATCTTGGAATAACCCTACCCAAGGAGGTAAAAGATCTCTATGATGAAAACTTCAAATTTCTGGAGAAAAATCTAGAAAATGGAAAGACATCCCATGTTCATGGAACAGTAGAATTAACGCAAAAATGATCATCCTACTAAAAGCAATTTACAGAGTCAAAACAATCTCAATCCAAATACCAACAACATTCCACACAGAGATAGGAAAACAAAATCATAAAATTTATATGGAACTAGAAAAGACTTAAGAGTGTCAAAACAATTCTTAGGATAAAGAATACTGGAGAAATGTCCATTCCAGATTTGGAGATATATTATAGAGCTATAGTAATAAAAAAAAATATGTATTGGCACAAAAACAGATACTTAGAACAACAAAATAAAACAGAAGACCTAAACTTGAGTATGTATACACACACACACACACACACACACACATACACACACACACACACACACACACACACACACACACACACACAATTATGCCTCTTGGGCTAACAGTGCTCCCCATAAGAGCTACAGACTATATAACAAAAATCCCAGTATTAGATATAAGGAATATCTATTCAAGTTGTTGTTTAGGGTAATCCAATTGACTTCTGAAACAACACAGTTTAATTGCCTCTTTGGTTGCCTCTCAAAGGTTGAAGGTATGTCTATATTGCTGAAGACATCACATAGGGCACAGGATGCGGATGATTCTAAGTAGATCTAACCTGAAATATTCCTTCGTGTGGTCTAGCTTCCAATAGTATTAGAAAGCAATAGTCAAGATGCCAAGGGAGGGATACAGTCAATAGTCCTATCCACCTGTGATGTCTATGAACCATAGCAATAACCACCATGGCAAGATATCCCAAATTTAAAATAGTGGCATTCATATTTTGGTGGTAACGAACAGATGTCTAATTGGACTTAAGATCCCCTCAACAAGAAAGAAACCATATCTGGTACTGAAACCTAGCTGACTACCTGTTGCAAGTGAGGCTTTGGACCTTAGAAGAGAACCTATCATTGCCAGTTCAGTAGGTGAGCATAATTCCTAACTGTATTCTGAAATGCATCCTTATACTCACAGGAGAGTGTAGTTCTCATCTCTTATCAAAGAAGCTTCTCTTCACAGTAAATGGAGATCATCACAGAAAACCACAACTGGGATAACATGCAGATTACAGAAGTGATCAATACATCTACAACATAGCCCCTATTCCTAAGACTGGGGGACCATCATGAAAAAGGGGCAGGAAGATTATAAGAACCAGATGACAAGGGAGTCTGCAGTTATATAGTGTCTCCACTAATGGCTCCCTAAAAAAAAAAAAAAGAACAATAATATCAAACGGCATGCTAACGCTAAAGAAGGAAATTCTTATGGGGTCTAGTCCACAGACAAAGCATCCCAGGCAACCAATGATTGCCTCTCTGAAAGATAAGCCCCATTACTGGTTATCCAATACAAAGTGGTGAACTCTATAATCCTATACATACAAACAATAAAAATATACTCAGCAAGTTATATCTATATATTTGTGGATATATAGATGTGATTGTGTGTTGTGTAACAACCATAATCAGAGATAAAGAGACCATCAATATTTGAGGTACATGAGAGAACCTAGAAAGAATTTAAAGAAGAGAGAAAAGGGAAGGGAGGTTATGTAATTACCTTTTAATTAAAATATACTTAAAAATAATTACCAATAATAAATGTGATCATAGAACTCAAAAAGGGGTATAAATAAATGCTAGAATGAAGAGCTTGAAAACACAAGCAGATGAATGACATAATAAAATATTAAAAAGCAATTCAATATATGACAACATAATTTAATAAAGAAAATCTCTGCAAAAAGTCAAAATGAAGTAAAACTGGAGATAAATGGAAAATTGAGGAATTCAAACCAAAAAATTCAGAAGAAATCCTCACCAATAGATTCTATTGTGTCTGGAATATATTGGGTCTGGAAAACATAATAGAGGAATTGGATTACTCAGTTGGTGGAAATATCAAGTCCAAAATAATGGATTGGAGTATGCAGGAATTCTGGGACACTACAGAAAGACCAAACATATGAATAACAGGTATAGATGATGGAGCAGAAACTTAAGTCAAAGGCACAGAAAACATCTTCATCAAAATCATAGAAAAAAAAATCTTCCCTAGTCTAAGGAAAGAAATGCCTATCAAGATACAAGAGACATATATTAACACTGAATATACAAGACCTTAAAAGAAACTCTTTGTATCATATAATAGTCAAAACACTCGTGTATAGAAAAAAAGAAAGGTTCCTGTATGCAGTAAGAGAGAACGAACAACTCATATACAAAGGCAGGCTCATCAGAATAGCCATGAAAGCCAGAGGAATTGGGTTCATGTTGTACAAGTTATATAGATGCCAGCCAGAATAGGATACCCAGCAAAACTATCAGTCATAATCAAAGGAGAAAGGACATGCTTCTATATTGAAAATATAATTAAGGAATTTATGAGCACTAAGCCAGTACTACAAAAGATCCTGAGAGGAACACTTAGTTGTAAAAAGAAGGTTTGTAGTAGTAGTGGGCACTGCTGGGGGGAATGGGGGGTATATCCACATGCCACTGCCATAGCACCTATCAGGGCATGGAGTGAGAAAATTTCTACCTAGGAAAGGAAGGCCTGGAGTGTGGCTCAGCAGAAGGGTCCTTGCCTGGAAAGCATGAGATCTTGGGTGTGGTCCCCACTTTTGAAAAAAAAATAAAGGGAAGGGAGTTGTACATGTACATTTGTGTTCAAAACCTCAAGAAAGGCAAGCATTAGGAAGAATTTATTAAAGTATTTTTTACATGTTCAAAATATTTTTGAATGAAAGTGGATTAACCTAAGCCAGCCATCTTCATTAGACATTAAGTTTATGTGTTTTTGAGCCCTTTCACATTTGCTCAGCCAACCTAAAAAGTAAAGTAGATATTTGCACTGCCCCAACATTTAAGACTGAGTGGCATGATTTCCTTTGTCAATAACATCTTCACATCTTTCTTGAATTAACACCTATGGAAGAAATAGGGTTTTCTCTCCCACTCCCATTTTATCTCTAGCAGATAGCTAATGTTGTCAAACCTCTTTTGTCAGGTGGCTTTGGGCACCAGTAGGAACAGCATTGGAAAGTGGCTGCTGCCTGAGCCTTGTAGGCTGAGCTAAGACACTAGCCACATGAATGAGAGCGGCACCATGCTGATCCAGTGCTGGAACTGGAGTCAACTTGTCTTCAAAAAGCCGAGAGGACATTTGCTTCCAAATCCATGAGATGTTTCACATTTGGCTTCCAAAGTCTCATTTCAGTGTCTCCTTCTGGCAAGCAAATTGCTGAACAATAAGCAAGTCACCAACCTCAGGAGACTGAGAAAAGTGTGAAAGGTGCTCTGGCTTGGCAAAAGTGCAATGGTTTGTTCTTTTTATAACTTGCCAGGGAGTTAGAAATAGATGAAGAGTTCCCATTTGTGCTTCAGAAGCATGCAATGAATAATACCACAACATTTCTATTATACTGCTCTCAGTGTTGGAGAATTTCAACTTTTGTCTTTCCTACTAGCAAACATGGCCTCCTAAATGTAGATGCTAAATCTCATCAGATCGTCTCCCCTTTAACATGCATTAGATCCTGAAAACTCAGCCTTCCGGGGTAATGATTAGATGCCATGATGAGCTGTGGGTTTCCTGGTATCTCTTTTCAAATAGTTCTGTTACTTTGGGACATGTAATGAAGAAAGAGTGTGTCCATTTTGTAGGAATCTTTAAGACAGGACCTTCCTGGAATTGTCACAACTCTGAAAGCAAGGGCTGGTCTGCATGCCTCTGCCATTCTCTTCTGTACTCCCTTCCTTAAATCTGCCCATCCTCTTCACGTTACTTTCCTGCTTCTCCTTTGCTCTGGAGTTTCTCCGCTCCTTCCCCTTCCTTCTCATCTCCCTTCTTTGTCCTCCTATTGCTCCCTTTCCTTCCCCCCAGCCTTCTCTTTCTTATTCTCTCCTCTCTTCTCTGTATTCTTGTATTCCTTTTCAAGTATTCATTATCTGCCCATTATGTACCCATTTGCAAGGTATTATGTGAGTACAGATGAATAAGTGAATAAGTCATAATCCCAAAATGTCAGCATGACAGCCATTATCATAATTATGTACAATAATAACGAGGTAATAGAAGTGCGGCTAATATAAAGACTACAGAAGCACAGGGGACCATGAAACATGCTCCAGAGGCCTGGGACCTCATTAGAACTCTGACTCTATTTGTCTGATTTCCATGAGGATCTGTTAACCACAAACTTCCTGGGAATTCTCTCCAACATTAATTGGTCCCCAGGGCTAGATTAGAAATCAATAGATGTAATGTCTCTAAAATTCTCTTACAGGTTTTTAACAACCAAATCTCTCCTTTCTCTTTCTCACATTACCTCACACGTTCCCACGCATTTGATCTCAACCCAGAGGCCACTGTCCTCCCTTTATTCATTCTGTGCCTCACAGCAGGCATGCAGAGGAGGAAGACAGAAAACTTTTCACTGTGGGCCTCAAGCTGTCAGCCTGCTTCTGCCATCCCTCTGACCTGCTAATCCCTCCCACAGCACACTTACCACCAAATGCCAGGGCGGGAGAGAAAACACACACAGGAGGCTTCTCCAATTAAAAGCAAAACTCCTTAGCACACACACACACACACAATTTCCTGAGAATACAAAGGACACTGTGGGGCCACTACCCAGAAAGACTTCACAGCCAGGTTCCAGCAGAGGGAAGCAGCCAATGCCGATAGTGACTGATGTGCATTCAGCACAAGGTCCACATCAGGCTCACCCTATGCACTTCAGTTTGTGGACTCCACACCCCCACCTCCAATGCACAGTGCATGCACGCAATGTCTCTACCCGTTTTGCAGTTAAGAAAACTGAAGAACAGAAAAGTTTCAAGTGGCAGAAGTGGAAAGCCACGTAAAGCAGCAGCAATTTGTCTTCAGAGTCCATGTTCTTAACCCTTAGGCAGAACTGCTGGCCAGTTTGGTGTGATGTATACTTACTGAGTGTGTGCAGTGTGCTAGTAAATCAAAGAGCAAAATCTACCTTCTAACGCGTCTTCAGGAGCCAGCCCTTGCTTGCTCTGGCTAGGGAATACTCTTTTACGTTGGCTGCTTTGTGAAGATAATACCTTGGCAGACCTGTCAGCACAGCGCCCTTATATATGAAAATGGACCACGATATTTTTTATTGCCAGCTGGCAAACTTGTTTGCTTCAAGGTAGCCTTAAGTCTTTGAAGGGTGATTTTGCAGCTCCTAATTTTGGCTACTCAAAATGTGCTTTACTGCAGCAGCCTCCCACAGTACTGACAGAGTGTGAAGTGACCCCTGAAATTTGTTAGTTTGTTTTTGGAGACAGGGTTTCTCTGTGTAACAGCCCTGGCTGTCCCAGAACTCACTTTGTAGACGAGGCTGGTCTTGAACTCACAGAGATCCACCTGTGTCTGCCTTCTGAGTGCTGGGATTAAAGGTATATGCCACTCACTCCCCAGCAACATCAGTACTTTAATTCTTTTTTTTCTTTCTGAAGGGACAGTTTTATAGAAATCATTGTAAGTATTTGCAGGGCATTTTTTCAAGAAGGCATTTAATAATGCATTGCCCTCTTGCACACATACAAAAAGAAGAGTCATAAGAAAGAGTTGCATGCCAATTAAGACAAAAATTGTTAGTATTTCTTGAAAAAAAATATAACCTGATAAAATGCTAAATGCCAGTTTTTCGAGCTTAGCAACTTTCCGAAGTGACTGAGTTTGGGCCATGTGGGAGTTCATTCTCCATTAACACAGTGAACTGGGAGTTAAACCCTGTTGAAGACACTTCAGGGTTGGTAATGCCCCACCACAGATTTGACTGTAAAAATCTGTGAGGTAGCTGTAGTCCGGAAGTCAGCTTTTCTAGTAATACTATAATTGGTTAAGTATGTATTGCGGTGTGTTTAATAACCAAGTGCCCCAACTTTCAGAACAAATGGCACCCACGTGCTTGCTATTAACCTTCTGAATGGCATGTAACATATGCCAAGCTGCCAGAAGCCAATGGGTGTCCAAATGATTCACCCCCATATTAGAAATGCTATCTGCTTTTGATGAGATAACTAGGGAAAATTACACACACACACACACACACACACACACACACACACACACACACACGTAGGTAGGTAGGTATGTATACCCTAAATCAGGCAAGCCTTTTGAAGTTCAGTGGCAACTTAGGAGGTGGTCTGTAGTGGACTTCCTTTTCCTTATATAGGCAGAGTGACTGCTACGTGTTCCAAAGCACAGCAGAGGCCCAGTGCATTATTCTTAAAGGCAGCTAATCACAAATCAACTGCTGGTAAAATGGGGATAAATTAGTTACATGTGTGGTGAAAAGGCTTTAGAATCCACAAATAATCCAGGAAATAACTAACACATTTTATTATAATCATGGGGAAAGGTTATACATTGCAACTGTCAGAACATTCCTGATCAGCCAGAGTTCCTGCTCATCTTCAGAGTCAGAAGCAGAGGTGATTTCATCTCTCCTTCTGAAGCAAATGAGCTTTGGTGTTCACATGGATACATATGTACAGAAGTACCAAGACAAACAAAATGGAACAAACAAAATACCAACTCCCTTGAGCATGCATGTCTGGTGAGCATGTCACCTAGCTTTGTCACATAAGCCACATTGATGGTTTTGACTGAGATTTCCAGTTTCAGGGTTTTTTCAAAAGTATTTAAAAAGTTTAATGAAGTAAAATGTGTGTGAAATCCTCTGTAATCACCATGGTTACAGTCTATTCTAAATACCGTGACAAGCATAATGTGACATCATTTTTAAGCTGTTTCTTTTTAAAGTCACTCCAAAACATTTCGTTTAATGTCAGTATAAGTAAATACCTATTGTTTGACCCAATCCATACTTCATTGATTTGCACAAATATTTGAGTTCTATAATTACAGTAATGATGACAACTGTCGCAACTTAGAACATTCAAGGTTATAATTCAAAGTGGGTACTTTGATACTGAACAGAATACAAAACACCAGCCCTCAGAAATCTATAGGGTTTATACTCTTCAAAGGCAATTAGAGGTGTTTATTAATCCACTAAATTCATTAAGTGAAAGCCAATTGAATAAAACAGTTTGAAGTTGGAAAGACAGTTCAGCAATTAGAGCACTTGCTGCTCTTCCAGAGGGCCCCAGTTCAGTTTCTGGCACCCACACTAGGTGGCTCACAACTGCTTATAATTCCAATTCCAGAGGATCCAATGCCCTCCTCTGGCTTCCACAGGCAACTGCACACATGCATATGTGTGCTCATGCATGCAGGCACACACACACACACGTGTGCACACGCACACACACATTTTTACAAAAATGAAAAATTTTTAACAAGTGTAAGTAAGATCTGCAGGCAACAATGGGTTATGATAATATATTCTTACATTACACTGTATTTTAAGTGAATTTATAAATCTTTCAGATAATTTTTCCATAATAAAATATAAATAATCCAGATCTTTCTTGGGAGTTTAAAAATAAAATGTTATGGGGCTGGACAGATGACTCAGTAGTTAAGAGTATGTACTGCTCCTCCTGAGGATCTGAGTTCTATTCACAGCACCTGTATCATGTGGTTCACAACTTTCTCCAGCTCCAAGGTATCTTATACCCTCTTCTGGCCTCTGCCAGCACCTGCAGGCATGTGCACACACACACACACACACACACACACACACACACACACACACACACACACACACACACACACACACACACACACACACAAAAATAATAATGTAAATCTTGGGGATGGATTAACTGTTTCCATTTTTTTACTGACCACTTCTCAGATGTTTCAGAAAGGAATCATTTGTCCACAAGTATAAATAAAAAAATTTCCAACTAAGCAAGGCAGTATCAGAAATGTACTTACTGTTTAATTAGTATGCCTGGGAAGAGCTATTCCAGACTTGGCTCAGTAACCTCATGATGTGGGCATTCTGGAGGCGGTGTGAATGGGGTTTTTTCTTACTCCTTTTACCCTTTGCTCTTTGGCTCTTTTGGCGGGGGCACCACCCAGCTCCCAAATAAATCACATGGAGGCTTATTCTTATTTGTGAAAGCCCAGCCTTAGCTTGGCTTGTTTCTAGCCAGCTTTTCTTAGCTTAATTTATCATATCTACCTTTTGCCTCTGGACTTTTTCTGTCCTTATTTCTATATATCTTTCTTTCACTCTTATTCTGTGGCTGGCTGGGTGGCTGAGTGGTTGGGTGACAGGGTGGCTAATCTCTAGTGTCCTCTTCTCTTTGCTCTTGCTCCTCAATCCTCTCTTCCCAGATTTCTCCTCCTATTCATTCTCTCTGCCTGACAGTCCCATCTATCCTTTCTCCTGCCTGGTTATTGGCCGTTCAGCTCTTTATTAGACAACCAGGTGTTTTAGACAGGCACAGTAACACAGCTTCACAGAGTTAAACAAATGCAACATAAAAGAATGCAACACATCTTTGCACCATGTTCTCTCATTTCTAATATTTTTATCTCCTTACTATTCCCATTTTTTTTCAACTTTTTTCCTTCCTTTTTTAGAAATGTTATCTTTGCTTCCTTGTTTACTTGATGGAACATATTAATATTTTCTTTTTATTCTTGTAGTGTTTGCTGGTGAACAGAACTAATGTGCAGTCAGATTTAGCTTCTCAGGGCACTTCTATACACACTGCCAAACCCAGAACTTGTCGATAACTTAAGAACTTTAGTTCCCTCATTTCTTCATTCTTTCAATCATTATGGGAGGAAATGAGTCCTACAATTGTATCAATTCTGGGTTAATAAAAAGTGCTTGTTATGTATTCATCAAATGTAAGTGTGAATGAGTCATTGGTGTCTAGGTGTGTTATATGTCTATGTCCCTATCTTAGAACTCTGCCATGCCTGAACCACCTCTCCCTATAAACCAAGCTGCAGAGGCATTAATTAAACTTGCTGAAGAGCAGATGACAACTAAGTGTTAAGATTTGGATTCAGTACAATAGAAAAACAGCATCAACTACCTTCATGAGTCCTTAACCCAGGAAATAAAGGATCTCACAACAGAAAAGGAACATTGGGAGGCTTATGCACAACAAACACATAGGTGAGGGTCTACAAGGAGCACTCATCGGTCTGTCCCTTTACTCTATCACACCCTTCTTTCCTTTCCTTCTCATTCCACTTCTGCGTTGACTGCCATTCCGCCAGCAACTTCAGAGCTAGTCTTTAGCTGGTTGAATCCATGTAATGTAGTGAAAAAGACTGAAAAGAAGAAAACGGGAATTAAAGGGAAACAAGAAAGGAAAGCACATGAATGTACACACAAAGATTCATTCATATCAGCATATCAGGCAAGTTCCTTGCAGCCAGTCCCCTGGTTTATCAAGCTTCTAACAAATTTGTAAGAATCCTTGGGTTTTTTGCATGTACTTCTTAAAAGTATTTCACATATGGCATTTTTGTTTTCAGTTATCCTAAGACTAAAAATACAATTAGAAGAATGCACTAAAATAATTTTATTTGCTATCAATAATATTTTTAAATTTTAAGCTTGCTGGAAATACTGACTTTAGTTGAATATTTCTGATACAATTTATTTTGATCCATTCTAAATTTTTAAAATATTGGCAATGTTGAATTGGCTATACTCACTCTGAATTGGAAACACTTGGGAAATGAATTTTATTTTATAATGGGGGTGTCATTTTTGAAGTGACACACTGCTTTTGTCAGTGGATATGAAAATGGGCAAAAATGCAAGTGAAACACAAAGTTTATTTGTTGTTTTAATTTTTAGTACATTGTCTTTATTGTGGGAGGGTGGCACGACCTGTGTGTGGAGGTCAGAGGTCAACTTTTGAGAGTTAGTTCTCTCCTTCCACCATGTGTATCCTGGAGATCAGATTCACATCAGCAGGCTTGGCGGCTAGAACCTCTAGTCACTGAGCCATCTCCCTGGCCACTGAAATGTAGTATCTTTAAGTTGTGGTCAGGTACTAGAAGCAGTTAAAAGAAAACGAAGCTCTTGTTTAAAATTGTTCATACTAAAATTGACTCATTTTCCCTAGTTTTCTTTTTGTTGTTGTGGCCAAAATCAACTCCGGGAAGAAAGGGTTTATTTCATCTTAGAGGTTATCTCAGAAGGAAGGCGAGGCAGGAGCTCAGACAGGCACTCCAGTGAAACGGAAACACGAGGCAAAAGCCATGGTGGGGCTGGAGAAACGCTGCTATCTGGCTTGCTCCCTGGCTATGCTTAGCTAGCTTTCTCATGTAGCTCAGGCCCCCCAGTCCAGGGATGGTACTGAGCACAGTGGGATGCCCCCCACATATGATCATAGGCCAATCTGTCAAGATCCTGTAAGTGGAACCCCTCACATGATGCTGGGTGATGTCACGTTAGCAGCTGAAGCTAACTAGGAGACCTATGAAATCAGTCTTGACTGTGTTGCATAGTTGGTGTGGTGTTATCTAAGGTAGAGTGTGATTGTTTTCCATGTAATTTGCCTTTGAATTTTTCCAACGTGAGAATTAAAATAAATTCTCTATGTATTAAAGGGGGAGGAAGCTCTTATGACACAAGGGAAAGCAATTCTTAAACATTAAAAAACAAACAGACAGAGAGGGAACTAGAGAGATGGCTCAGTGGTTAAGAGCACTTGCTGCTTTTCCAGAGGCCCTGAGTTTGCTTCCCAGCACCCACATGGTAGCTCACAGTCAGAATTCCACGGAATTCAATACCATCTCCTGGCATACATACATACAGGCAAAACACCCATACACATACATTTTAAAATATTGAAAAACGTCAATTTGAACTACTTGAAAAAAAAAATAGGCAGCAGAATGGACTGTGACAAAGTATGTCAGGGCTGTAAACAGTCTTCATAGGTGTAGAGTCTTTCTCCCATGTGAGGCCAAGTCTAAGAAACTGCCCTATGATTTCACCGATCTCCTCGATTGACACTCATTTAGCTTTTCTTTGTGCGCGCGCAGAAGCCGAGATAACAACACTGTAACCCACTCCTCAAGATACTTGGTTCTTTGTACCTGAAAGGCTGTTGTGTGAAAGGAATGGCCCAGACACCTGGGACTGGCAGAACGCCCACCAGGAGCTCCGCTCTCGGGAGCCTGTCTGAAACTGTACAGTCTCAGGGCACTGCAAGGGCTCCGTTAACACAAAGACGGACTACACTGGCTTAATGAGACAGAATCGTGACGTGGTTCTCTAGAAACAGATCTTACGTTGGAGAACTGCATTTGAAAAGTCAAACAGCAAGTCCTGCTCGGAAGGAAGCCACTCGGAAGCCTCAGGACAGAAGAGAAGCGCATGCTCAAAGCTGTTGTCTTTGAGGCTTCTGAGAACTTAAATGACCTTTCAGATTTGCACCCAATCAAGGTGGAAGGCTTTTGTGTCCCTACACCAATCATTGCCTGTAAACCTCCCTCTCTGAGGGCACTTAAACTCAGACACAGAAACCCTCCACAACTGAGAGCCACTCATCTGTGAGTGGCCCTGCTGCGTTGTTGAATGTGTTCACCAGATCTAAGAGTCTTCCAGGAGAATCTGTAGTCTTTTCAGACTAGAATCGTCCTCACCTGAAAATAGTGACGCTTCGATTCCTTCCTTTTCCACCCACGCCCGGACTTTGTTTCTACCACCATATTCCTCTGGCAGATAGTTTAAGAATGATTTTACTATTCTGAACAAGGGATGATTGTAGCGGACAATCTTGATTGTCTCCTTGATTTTAAAGGAAACACCTTCAGGCCTTCCTCAGTCAGTATGTTAACTATGGGCATGTAATATAATCCTTATATTTCTCATTTTTCGGGGCCTCTATCATGAGGGGGTGCTGCATTTTGTCAGAGATGTTTTGTATCCATACAGAGATGAGCACCTGACCTTTTGTCTTTGCCCTGTTTATGCGCTAAATTAGGTTATTGATTTATGTGTGCTTAGGCATCCCTGTATCCCTGAAATGAATTCAGTTTAACCATGTGTGCAATGAATGGTCCTTTCAATAAGTTATTGCATTCAGTTTGCAATTATTGTATTGGGTATTAAGGATACTGGCCTGTGATTTTCTTTTTCTTTTCTTTTCTTTTCTTTTTTCCTTTCTGAATTTGTGTATCAAGGCTTCATATTTATCTTTATGAAATGTGTCTGGGGCTCCCTCTTTTTGTTCTCTGGAATAGTATTTGTGATTATGGCATGTGGGGGACCTGAGTGTGTACCCCACATGTGCAGGGAAACATGCTGGCATGCTGGGCAGATGCAGCAGTGGGCTCCATGCTCTACTCTCCAGAGACACCAACACCTTGATACAAGAAAATGAACCAAACCAGCCTGGGCCCCTCCGGCCAGGTGCCATAGCTCTTCTCTTAAGTCACTGACAAAATTATGCCCAAATCTCATATTTGATCTTACCTTTACTTATCGAATTACAGACTCAGGAAAGTAAGTGATTTTTTAAAATCTTGAGAGGTATTAAACTCTAAGATTTATAATATTTATGAGAATAGACAACTTCCTACATGAAGGTAGGTATATGTGTGTGCATGTGTATATATGTGTGTATGTGCATGTGTGTGTATATATGTGTGTATTTGTTTGTATGTGCCTGTATGTGTGTGTATGTATGTATATGTGTGTATGTGTGTGTATATGTCAACATACATGAACATATTTTAGAGAAGCAAAAAAGCGCTATTAGGAATGTCAGGCAGGAGAAACTTTTGGGGCTGAATGTAACATATTTTGGGGTGGATATGACCAAAATGTATTTCATATATGTATGAAATTGTCAAAGAACTAACTAATTTTAAAAGAATGAATATAAAAATAGAACCAGTATTTAGGAGCTAGAAGCATGGGCATCTCATTCTCTTCATTCTGTGATGGCTTTCACCATCTCTACTAACTCATAAACCTGTGGACTGTTCTCTTCTTAAAAGACACCTCTGCTGTCTAATTCCTCATAATCAAATTCCCTGGATGTATTTTCCCTGAAGTGTAGTGGATAGCCATCCCAGCATTGGCCTGGAAGTTCCAACCCCCATTGAGGCTTCCGTAATGGTCACGCCCACAAGGCAGGGTGGAGGAGGAAGCAGAAGACCAAGGATCAAGAGGAGGTCTCTCTCTTGGTTCCGGGACCCTGGACGCTGGAGGTAGACCCAGCAGAGTTCTCCAGAGAACACCGCCGGACTCCGCTATACCTTTGCCAGACCCTGCAACCTATCCCTTCATTTGTAAGTTACCCCACAAAATAAACCTCCTTCTTAACTACATGGAGTGGCCTTAATAATTTCACCAATACTGGAGTCTTCCTTGTGGACAATATCTTAAGTAATCTATTCTTCAATTTTATCACTACACAGGGACACATATCTTTGTAGTAGGTTCTTATAAAGCATCTGCTTAAATGAGGGAGTTCTCTACAGGACCTGATGGTCACTAACTGCTTCCCATTTGTAGTGTCATTGAACAGAAACAGCTCCTATCACCTCGAGGCCATGCCTAGTCCCATTTTCTTGTGCCTTCACAGCTTTCCTCCAGTCCCTCACCTACATAGGAGGATGGTGGAGAGGCATTTCATGGATTTTTCTTTTCCAGATAAAACTCAGTTTATCAATGGACAGTGTATTGATTTGTTTCTGAAGTTCTGTTTGCCCTTCTTTGATTGCTCAGAATTATTTGTAAGCATTTTGGTTGTGTGGTTTTTTTTCCTTCATTATTTTAAATAATGTAGGCAACTTTAAATGAATTAATAAAGAGGGTTTGTCTGAAAGTAATAAAAGTGAACTTGGGGTACTTCATTACCTATGACAGCCAAGCAGAGTGTTGAAACTATATTTATATTTAATGTTGTCATAGGATGTCTAACATGGAAATAAACTATAGTTAAAATATTCATATTTTGCTGGTAGTTTTTTTTAACAGGCTTTTAGTACACATTACTAAGGATAAATATTTTTCAAATCAATGGCTACAGGGAATGGGAATCACAAGTAGCTAGCTAAATCACTGAGAATGAATGAATGAATTTCCAGCTATAAAAGGACATCCATACCACCCCCACTAAGACTCAGTGAGCATCATGGAAGAAAGGGTAGAAAAAATGTGAGAGCCGAAGGATGTGGGAAGAGAAGTATAGAACAGTCTACTAATTTACTCTCCCTACATTCAGCTTGATGATTATCAGAATCAGAGGATAAATCAAATTATTCATCACAATGAGACTAACAGTAATTTAGATATCAGAAACCATTCTTCCCAAAAATTAGAATTATCCACGTCTCATAAGATTATGGCTAGGGAATTAAACTGGCCAGAATAAAATTTAAAACTAGAAGATAATGAATTATTTCAAATAATTCCAACATCAAACAACATATTCCAGAGCACAAATAGCTGTAGACAGTGAGGAGAATATATAGTAAATCTGGTTCAAAAGGATAGTTGTTTGGTCAGTTAAAATGCCTGCTGCCCTTATTTGCTACATTTGTATTTTTGCTGTGTTCTTGATTATTTTAAGTGTATATATAATTCTCTTTTTACATCACATGTAAATGTTATATTAGATACAAAGGGCAGAATAAAAGAGAAACCTGGATTGTAATGGCTGGTAAATTTGATATGATCCAGGATATCTTCCTTAATGACTTTACCATTTCTCCTATCCCCCCAGCTCATCCTTTATCAGAGCCTGGGAATGAGCCTCCCTAGTGCCACGGAACATGAAGCAGCATTTTGCCTCCATGTGTGCAAACATGATGCTTGGCCAACAAGGGGAACTATAAACTAAAGTTCCCAGAGAAAAAGAAAAGCCACACCTATGCAGTGCATGATGTGGAGAGTTAGAATATTGCAGACCAGAGTCAAATTATGTTGGCCTAGTTTTAGACCCTTTGAGAGACCATCATTGTCCACCCCATGTCTGATCTGACGTCATTATAAGTAGAAAACCCTTGAAAATGAATTCTTAGCAGACTGCTGCCTCCTACCAATCCAAAGGCTTCAAATGCTATTAGCATCTGCAGAGCTTCCTCCATTTTGCTATAACCCTCCTACCTATGGTCTCCAGCGTATTTGGTAAACACATTGATGTGTTAGTTTCTTTGTTGTATAGCTATTAAAATTTCATGCAACTTCAACAGCGGAATATGTCTTTCGGACCAATAGGAATCTGGTCTTGATCGCTCATGGTTCACAAACTCTTTCACTCCTTTTGAGGTGAGATGTATGTTTCATGTTGACATCATCGCTTACTTCATCATTTAAAAACAAGGTTCTATTTGATGTCTTGCCTAAAAATCACATTGCTCATTTTTAACATTACAAGAAGAACATCATGCTGTATATAATGCCCTTTAGTGGGCATTATCATAGAGACCCTTATTGCGTTACATATACTCATGAACTTACCACACACATTGTTGAGTTTAGATGTGGCTTATAATTACTGTAACAATTTTAACTAAGTTCTCTTTTCTAGTCTTCTGAGTAGTTTTCTGAACAAAATAAATGGATGCTATATCACTTTGAGCCATTTATACAGTATTGAAATGTTGATATTAAACTTGAACAAAGGTGGTTTAAACTAAGCCTAAGATGGTTACCAGTATTATCTTTCCACTCTGAAAGAGTGAGAAGACAAACCCCTAAATGAGGTATTTTGCCCCCAACTAGAAATCATGAACCCAAGGCTTTGTTACCATTTTTAAAAAAAAATGTGAAAAAAAAATTTTTAATTTGGTGCTAGAGTTTAAAATACGGGCTTTGTGCATGGTAGACAAGCACTGTTTTTGTTGTTGTTTGTTTTTTTGTTTGGTGGTTTTTTTTTTTTTTTTTTTGGTTTTTTGAGACAGGGTTTCTCTGTGTAGTTTTGTGCCTTTCCTGGAACTCACTCTGTAGACCAGGCTGGCCTCGAACTCACAGAGATCTGCCTGCCTCTACCTCCTGAGTGCTGGGATTAAAGGCATGCACCACCACCGCCCGGCCGGCCAACAAGCACTCTTAACACTGCGCTACATCCTCTGCCCCCATGAAGTGTATGTCCCAAATGTATTTGGAGGATTGTGTTATTACTACTCTAGTTTAACTTTCTACACAACTATTTTAACCAAAGTCTTTACACATTATGGGCTGAAATGCTCATCCTAAGAATGACAGGAGCCCGGTGCAGATCTCTAGCGCTGTGAGTGAAATGCTGCCTTTGTGAAAACAATGAGGGGTCAGATTTCCAAATGACACCTGGACTTTTCAGAGATGGCACCTTCCAACACCATCCCCCTCCCCCAGCCCAGCTGATAGTAACCCCCATACCCCATGTAACACTAAGCTTGATCACTGTCTGCTTTTGCCAAGGAGAAAACTTGATTCAGAGATCCTTGAGAAGGTTCTAGCACATTCCTCTGTCCTCTCTCGCTACCTTGCACAGCTGTGGGCGCATGCCATAGCTAGTCAACTGGAAGGTGGTGAGATGCACGTGGAGGAGTCATGGCAGGCAGCACTGCCCTAGAGCAGGTCAAACTGACTAGCAATTAGCTTCAGCCCTATGTATACACTTACCTGGAATCAGCAAACCCTGTCCAGACAACCAGAGCACAATAGTCAGCCTACGTACGACCTGGCAAGAAAATGTAAGTGCTTATTATTTTAGCCATGGAAGATTTGAGGGAAAGTTACACTTTCAAGCTGGAATACTCCTCAAAATGGTCTAGGTGTGAGCCCTAACCTAATGGATGTTAGGTTTTTCCTTCCCAATGTCTACTTCTGCTTCTTGGAAAAATACTCCAGGGTAGATTTCCTTCCTTCCTATTACCAATTCTCTATATTCCTCCTCCTCCTCCTCCTCTTTTCTTCCTTCTTTCTTCTTCCTCTTCCCCTTTCCCTTCTTCTCCTTCTCCTCCTCCCCCTCCCCCTTCTTCCTTTTCCTCTTCCTCCTCCACTTCCTTCTTGCCCTCCCTCCTCCCCCCATGCCTTCTTTCCTCACTGCCTTGTGTGTGTGAGTGTGTATGTGTGTGTGTGTGTGTGTGTGTGTGTGTGTGTGTGTGTGTACACACGCATGCTTTCTCTTTTAGACAGGTCTCATTATATAATCCAAATTGATCTTGAGTTCACTATGTAGCTCAGACTGGCCTCAAATGGATGATCCTCCTGCTTCAGCCTCTGAGTGCTAGGATTATAGGTGTGCCTTCTTGCTTGGTTTATCTTTGCTTTCTTGATAGGCATTGCTGTCAGAGTATAATCAAATCAAAATGATTACTAAAAAGTTGTTTGCATGTCCTTGATAAAAGAAGAAGTTTAATTCTTAAAACTTAACAGAAATGAACTTTAGTTTTGGGATAGGACTTAAGGGGTGGAAGAGAATACTGAGGGGTTTTTGTTGTAATTTGGTTGGGTGGTTGGGTTTTTCGTTTGTTTGTTTATCTGCTTAAAGTGTTCAGACCCTTTTAATATACCAGGAGAGTTAAAAAAAATGAATGAATACTTGTTAGAACAGGTTGCATGGTTCTTACATTGAATGTAAATACTCTTCATGGGCATGGGTGATACAATTTCTCCAGGTCTTACCAATTTGATTCCATGTTAATTCTAATGACTCACCATGTAAAGAACCTCATTTCTCTTCATAGGTTTGCATGTTTATATTGGAGGCTCCCTTACATGCACTGTGAGTATGCTGTTTCAACATCACTGCATAGAATCTGACTCTGTTTTTCTTCTCTGATGCACTCGGCAGGGCCCACTGCAGATGAAGCTGTTTGAGATTGCTTCAACTTTGAAACTGAGGATTCTGATGTCTGTACCAGCACTGATAACTCCAATGTTTCTGATTTAACTCACCTTCATGTGCCACACCTGAGCAGAAGAGGGAAGAATAGTCTTCAGTTATTACGAGTCTCTCATTTAGATACATCTACACTGCCAAAGAAAAACCTGAATCAGTCACATCATACCCAAAGCTAAACAGTTACAACAGACACCTTATTGTCCTCTTCTCATCCTCCTTTATTTATTTATTTATTTATTTATTTATTTATTTATTTATTGGCAATCAACCTCCTCCCATAATAATCAGGTCATATAAATAGAATTCCAGGAGCACACACTCTATTAGCTCATTAAATCTTCCACAGTTAGCCCAGGTCTCAGTGGTAGGTTCAACCTAGGATCAAAGATGGATAGGAGTCCTTCTCCCCCTCCATTGCCTTAGGATGCTGTGTCTGTAGACCTCATGTGGATACTATGCTTTCATCTATATTCTCTCACCAAACAATCAGATCATCACAGGCATGGATAGGTCTGAGCCCTTTCCAATATCTCATTAATCCCTTTAGTCATCATCCCTCTGGGCTTCAACTACAAAGGAAGAAAGAAACTCAACCTCCCACATATCCACTCTCCAGCAAAGCAACCATGCCTACCTATTCTGGCATGGGAAGTACGTGATACCTATTTGATGAATGAAGGAATGTGGAAACACCTCCCCACTGACTCACAACTTCAGATTCAAGGATTATTAAAGCAGCAAAAGCAGGAAAAGAAGAAAGGCCAAAAATTTGGGAGAGTGGCTGGTTCAAGCTGCATGGTGCCCAGAAAATTTGCACACACTCAAAGACAGGAAAGAATATAATTGATACTAAAGCATGACCAGATACCATTCCTTTCTTTTTATATTCCGTACCTCAAGCTCTTTATTTCCCTCTACGCAAGCAGTGTGTGTGTGGTATGTGTGTATGTGTGGTGTGTGTGTGTGTGTGTGTGTGTGTGTGTGTGTGTGTGGTATGTGTGTGGTATGTGTGGTGTGTGTGTGTGTGTGTGTGTGTGTGTGTGTGTGATATGTGATATCTAGCAAGTATTACAACCAAAGCCATACTTGCTCTCGTCTCTCTCTCTGAATTTTAACGTATTCAATCTTGCTTAATCTGTATTCCCAACACAATCTACTCCACCAAAGAAGTTATGAGTACCTTCCTTTCAATAGCTGATGCTAACACCATCTCAATCAACAGCGTTAACAAATGAACCATAGAGTAAAATTACTTATTATAGCTTTGCATGATAATAAAAAAAACTTAACATTTTGTTTAAATATTAGCTGAGGTCATATTAGAGGGAAAAAAATCATCTGGGCTTGGGACTTGGTAGCAAAGCTCTTTCAGTATTTGAGCCAATGGGAAACATCTTCCTGCTTTCTCCATGGCAGCCCAGATCAACCAAAGCCAGATTGCCAGAACAAAGCCCCTATGACTTTTAGCTAAGAGCACTTGAACCTCAAATCACTTTGGATATTTTTTTAGAACATCATGGAGCATATCCCAAATATTTTGAACTGAAAGCTTAGCTCAAGACTACTTATTCCTGGTTTGGATTTGTAGAGTTTTATGTTTCTGGATTGAAAACAATGAAATATTCATTATTACTGTGCAAGTTATTAACATGTCATTCCTTGTGAAACAACTGGTCGGTTTAAATTGTTTTTTAGAGGTGGGCGTAGTGATACATGCCTCTTATCCCAGCTACTCAGGAGGCTGAGGCAGGAGAATCACAAGTCTAAAGACATTCTGGGCCACATAGCAGATCCTTGTCTCAAAATCAAATGAATGAATGAATGAACAAATGAATGCATGTTTAGTCTTTTCAGCTTTATAGCTACTAGAAGACCAAAAGTCCTGACTGTAAGCATATAATTCTGCAGGGTCACTTCTAAAAGAGCTTAAGAAACTAGTTTCTGGGATCTTCTGTATAGCATGATGACCACATGTAAACATTTCACAATAAAAAGAGAAAAAAAGGAAAGAAAGAAAGAAAGAAAGAAAGAAAGAAAGAAAGGAAGGAAGGAAGGAAGGAAGAAAGAAAGAAAGAAAGAAAGAAAGAAAGAAATGAAGGAACGAAGGACAAAGATGGGGAAGGAAGGAAAGGAAAGAAGGAGGAAGGGAGGGAAGAAAGAGAGAGTCTAGTTTCTAGACACTATGACAAGCTTGCTTCTTTCTATAAAGTATTATATCTCTTCCTAGGCTCTTTGTCCAATGTCTAATGTCCACATACAATAACAAATCACACACTCATAATTTCAGGTATTTTAGCATCTGTTTATCACACCAAGGTATTCATATCTTCATGTTGGTTTCTATCTTAACTAAATTACATAAAGAGAAATCTTTTCCTATCTTCTACCTCTATCTCTTTCCATCCTTCACTCCCCAACATCTGGGAAAATAAAATGAGAAAAGATGGGTAACAAAATGGAAGGAGGAGGTTGTAGAGAGGACTCAGTGCTTAAGAGCACTGGATGCTCTTCCAGGGGACCTGGGTTCCAATCCCAGCACCCACATCAGGAAGCTTACAACCACCCATAATACCAGCTCCCAAGAATCTGACACCCTCTTCTGGCCTCTGTGGATACTGACTGCATATGATGCACATAAATATGTACAACATACACATAACTAAAAAAACAAATAAATACACCCCAAAAACTGAAAGGAGAAACAATTTCAATGAGCTTGAAAAGTTAACAGTGTTTTTAAAAGTATTTTTTTAGTCCCACTGCCTCCATTTATATTGAGAACTGTAGGCTCCAAATGACCGAGTAGTTCATTCATGTCCTAGGTAGAGAGTGAAATCATGCCACTGGTTAAATGTCCTCAGATGCCCTGCATCTGTGTATTTTGAAGTTAACTTCAGTTGTTTAACCTGATAATGTCAGCAAGCACTACAGATAGACATTTACAGAATCGCCTGGACAAACTAGATAAAGATGAAGTAGTACCTAGCTGTCTCTTTCATTCTTGTTCCCTACCATGAAAATCTGAATGATATATCCTCAGCCAAACTGAAAAGAAGGCAAACAAT
This sequence comes from Onychomys torridus, assembly GCF_903995425.1. Lineage (NCBI taxonomy): Eukaryota > Metazoa > Chordata > Mammalia > Rodentia > Cricetidae > Onychomys > Onychomys torridus. Next base: position 86,744,800 of record NC_050452.1, on the reverse strand, counting down.
ACTTAACAGTATTCAGATAGGAATTCAAATCTCCAACATTTATTGGAGTCTTACTATGCATTTTCCATGCCAAATGGTTTACATTTATTTCTTCATGGATTCTTGGGACATTCCTAAGAAATAAACACATTATCGCCTTGTCTTAGGCCATTCAGGTTGCTGCAAGAAAATATCATAAACTGGCTGCTTATGAAAACAGAGTAAGACACTAACAGGCCATTCATCTGCCTAAAAGATAAGAAAAGCTCATTCTATTTAAAATTGGAAGGATCACATTAAGTTATAAGCAAAAGTGTCAAACTAAAAATAGATAGTATGGTTAATATCCTTAGCTTTGTGGGGATTCTTCTCTATTTTCTTAGAAGCCTAAAACATTTGCCTGTTCCTTGAAATGTTAGTAGCTGCAGCGGAATACATCTGATTATCCCTACAGAAAGTCAAAGCACATGAGAGGCATATATGTCAATAAGACACACATTTTCTATATCACTTTATATTAAAATGGTTTCTTATATTTTTACAGAAATTAAAAAACATAAACATGATAAAAAAAAACAAACATGAAGCAGGAAAATTTAAAAAAATAAGGCAAATTAAGAAAAGAAAGGTTTGAAGAGAGCTGATAGAACCCAGGAAATAATTTAAAATGCTACTTTTTTTTCAAAAATGACTAAATTAAGAACAAGAATAAGTAAACAACATGGTAAATATCTTAGGAATCCAAAAAAGGGGGAGTGTTCAAGCAAGTAGGCTTAGAAGAAAGGTGAAATTCGACATTGATACATACACACAATATTGAATTTGAAGGGAAAATATTAAATATAATAATGCTAAAATGCATAAATAGAGAAAATTTCTCAAAGCAAAATAGAGCAAAAACTATATCCTGAATAGACGTACTTCACATCTGATAAAACAGACCCCCAACAGAAAATGACCAGAATTTTCTGCTAAAGCTATTGAACTTGTAGGGAAAAGGTGAAAATATCATTATATTTTACTAGGAATTATAGACTACAGAAAACCATGCATACTAACTATAAACTTTTCAAGGAAAATACATATAAATAAAAGACCTTATACCAATTAAAGTCAGCATCAAATGTAAAAATATATACAGGAAGCCAGACAATGTTATTCCTGAGGAACTTACCCAAGAAGTTTCCAACTAAAGGATGGTACAAAAGAGTAAAATCCTGGGCTGAAGAAAGGGCTCAGCAGTTACAAGCATGTACTGCTCTTCCAGAGAACCCAAGTTCAGTTTCAAGGAACAGGCAAATGTTAGTTAGGCTTAGAAGCAAAAAGAGAAGATCCCCCATGAAACTAAGGATATAACCATACTATTTATTTTCAGTTTGATACTTTAGTTTATAACTCGATGTGATCCTTCCAATTTTAAATAGAAGGAGCTTTCCTTATCTTTTAGGCAGATGAATGGCCTGTTAGTGTCTTACTCTTTTTTCATAAGCAGCCAGTTTATGATATTTTCTTGCAGCATGCAGCCTATAACTACAATTCCAGGGAATCCAACCCTTCTGGCCTCCATGGGCACCTGTACTCACTTGTACATACCCACACTCAGACACACACTCACAATTAAATACATTCTTACAAGAATAAGTACCTTGTCATGAGATAGCTGCTCCAACATTGTAGATTCACCACAACTATCAAATCCATGAAAAAGTACAAAAAGCTCACCAACTTTAGTCAAAAGAGTAATCACCTCCATGTTACAGAAAACAAAGCCTTTTGGTGTGGGAGACAGGTGGTGCATAAGATTAGTAAGGTTACTAAAAGCCCTGTAGCTCTGTTATGAACTGAGTGTTTTGCACCCCCACCCCACCCCATTCATACATTGATGCTGAACCATTGGGAGATTACTAAGGTTAATGAGATCATAAAAGCAATGACCTTTAGGATCCATGCCGTTTATAGGGAAACGATCCGTAAATCTCTCTCTGCCAGATCTTCACACTGAATTCGCAGTGAAGAAAAACCAGATGAGAATACAAAGGGTCTGCAGGCCCAGAGAGTTCTTACTAGAATTTGATCTTGATGGCACCCTGATTTTTGACTTCCAGTTTTCAGAACTGAGAGAAAATAAATTTCTGTGCTATCACCTATCTAGAGCATATCGTTAAGAGAGCACAGGCATATTAGAGCAGCTACAAACAGAGTGTAGGTAATACTTAAATCAACTCATGTTGCATTTTAATGTAAAGACTGTATATTCAAGCTCTAACTACTGGGTGTGCCTGGCAATGGTACATCAAAAGAACAGAGTACCCGTGATTCCTGATGGCTGTTTGTACCATTTTTCACCAAGTGCAAGCAGGACTCCTTGGAGAAATGGCTGGTGTCACATCCAGAAAACATACGATCTGAAAATGGGTAAAAGTGTTCTCTAGAAAAGAAGAGAAAACAAAGGCTCTTGGGATGAAGTTTGAAAGATTTACTAACCAGTTTTATGATGTTCTGGCTAGTGATAATAGAGATCATGAATACCAATGAAACTGATAACAATAAAGGCCTGTATCTGCCAAATAAGCTGGAATTGTTGCGTTCATTTTGATATGACTAAGGGGCTTTCATGAGTTAAGACAGGAAGATGTTAAGGACCAAATTCATTATTTTGTAAGTAGGAAAATAAAAGAAAAAACTGTATATTATGTCTTTCTATATAAACTTTAAGCAAATACTTGACAAGGGGAATTTTCAACTAAAAGAAACATTCCAGGGGAGACTCTTGGCTCTCACAGAAACTAAAGGCCCGAGGCAGTGATACCAACATGAAACAAAGGCCACCAAACACTGACGAAGTGATGATTCAAAACAGGGTACCACCTGTGAAATAAGCTTGCAAATGTATGTGTACTGTGTGTGTGTGCAGGCATATCCTAAATCTTATGAATTTTTTTCAGTAAAATTAACAAATTTCAAGAAACATGAGAGATGGTGTTATAGGGAATGAAAGCCTCAGAATTCAGGTGGTGGAGAACAAAGAAATGTAAAATTTGGCAGCTCCAGTGAAAACATGTAAGGGAAAGAGTGCTAGAATGCTTATTTAAAATAAAAAAGGTATATCAACCAGCCACAGTATGCCAATCTTATTTGGGTCCCAACTCAGGTAAGTGAAAGCTTTATGATTTTTAGTACTGTTTAATCTAATTTTTGGTTTTCCTTCAATTTTTATTTGTACATGTATGTTGCATTTTATTTATGTGTCACGTAAAAATATATATAGATTCATATGCATTTCTTATATTTTCACCCCAGATAGTAAGCATAAAATGGGTTACTTGCCTGATTATTTTTAAGAAATGGCAGACCAAGAAAATACATGAAAGAGAAAATTCAATAACAATAACCAAAATATATATATTTAGAGTAGTAGCTGGTATGTAATAATTGCTAAATAATAAAGTTATGACTAGATGGCAAATACAGCATGTATTATGTGTCATGTATATGTATATACATATGTATATACACAGCACCACATCGGAGCCTCACAGCAATCCTCTGAAATGGGTGCCAGAATTAGTTCACTTTACAGAGTAGAAATGGGTATGTGTCTGCATTAAGAACTTATCCTGGATGGACAAGTTGATGGTGAAACCCAGCTTACAGGTCAGTCCAACGGGCATTGTGGTCCATGCACTTGAATGCTCATATTACCTATCATAATAAAAGTTATTTTTTCAATAAAAAACAAGCAAATCATACAAATCATGAAGTATTAACAGCATTTGTTAATCATTACTAAAGTAAACTCAGCTCTAGTATCTCTCCCTAATGCCCTGGTCTAAGCCCATCTATAGCTCCTTCTTTGATCCTACAGCAAAGGAATTGAAAGCCAAAGGACTTTCAAGGCAATTTTTTATTTTAAATTTTTATTATTTTAAATGACATGTATACCTATGTGTCTACGTCTGGGTGTGTACACATGAGTACAGGTACCCCAGGAGATCAGAGGCCTCAGACACCCCTAAGGCTAGAATAAAGCAGTTGTGAGCCACCCCACATGGGTTCTGGGAACAGAATTTGGGTTCTCTGAGTCATTTCTCCAGCCCCAGAAATTTGTAATGAGTTAGTGGAAGAGGGGGCGGATAGATTGTAAGAGCCAGAGGATCAGGGAGTTTGTTGTGAGATTGTGTCTCCTAGCAACATCAAGCTATACCCGTAAAGTCTCACTAATATGACCGCCCAAACATGAGCTCAACAAGAGTGACGCGATTAAGCATGTCATAGTGGAGAGAGAAAAGCCCAGCAGGCCTCAGCCCTACACAAAGAACTACAGGTAACTCAGTAAAACTGAGACTGGGAGAGATGGTCCTCCCCTGGGAAGAGCACACACACTGGGTGTCCAGTGCCCAAAGGTCAGTCCTGAAAACACATACAAGTGGCATTATATGGATGCAGTGGATCACATTTAGGCATATATATGTATATACAAGTTCATATATGCACTCAATAGATATTGATGAAAAAGAGGCCATGAATTTGAAGGAGAGTGGGAGGGTATATAGGAGGGTTTAGATGGAACAAAGGGAACGGAGAAATGTTGTAATTAAATACAATCTCAAAAATAAACAAAAAAAAATTAGTGAATGTCCAAGTCAGAGTAATTATTCCAAAATGGATCATTAGCAGAAGAATATATGCAGTAGATCACCAGTTAAAGAATGAGTTTTTCTAGTTACTGTTTTTGTGGTAGCACTGTTAGTAGGTATTGGTTGGAGTCTGTGAAAAGCATAAGGTTGGGCTATGAGGTGAATAAGAAATGGAATGCCTGCTTCCAATAACCTTCAGCAAACAGATACGTTGTGTCCTGCCATGCCTGGCTTTATTTACACCATGGCTATGGCCAGGAAACTAGGGATTCTATTTGTCTTATAAAATATGCTGTTTTGCAGCTTCTATACTGTGGGTGTTATAACTTTCAAATTCATATTTTGAAGTCCTAACCCCAGACTTATAGTATGAGGAAATGGAGCCTTTGAAGGTAATTGGGTGATTAAGGCAGGGCCTTCGTGAAGGTGATTCATATCCTTTGAAAAAAGAAGTCCCTTCAGTTGTGTGAGATGGTGCTCTCCATCAATCAGGAAACTAGCATCCGCCGAGCACAGTATCTGTTGGTGCCCTGATCTTGGACACCATAGCCTCCACAGCCTCCACCATTACATTTCTATTGGTTACTAGCCACTCGGTTTTAGGAGTTTTTGTCGTAGCAGCCCAAACAAACCAAGACAGCAAGTAATTCTTGTTGTTACTGACCTCAGTTGACTTTAATTTGCCGGTAGCTGAAACAAAACCAACTGTTTATGGAAACAAGGAACTGTGCTGTTAAAGGTCCATCCTCCCAGAAGGTGGCGCTATAACGCTTGTAGCTGTGGACAAACAGATTCCTCAGTTAAGGAAGTGTGAAGTTTGGACTACTGAGGTCTTGGCTTGAATTTTGTTTTATATATTGATTCTCTCACTATGCAACAAAATATTTAGGTCACTTTTTAAAGTTTCAAAAACTTAGAGGCATGTCTAGGAAATGACTTTTTTTTTTTAGTACTACAGTGATTGACTTTTTCTCCAGAGCTTGCGCCCGCTGGCTAGGAAGTGAGTTTCCTAAGGGGAACTAAGGAGGCAAAACCAAAGCCTTGTATAAGGAGCACTTGGGAGGTTCAGCATTTGATCCAGTGAGCTACCACAGATATGTATCCAGTAGCATGTGTCCTTGGGAATAATTTTTGGAGAATATTGTGAAATGTTTATCTCATGGTTAAAACGCACCATTTTTTATAAAATGACCATGTATTGTGTATAATTTGTTTGTAGTGTGGCCTCGCCTCTGCTCCTAGGTCTCTCCCAGTAAACTGAAGGGTATGTATGGAAAGCAGTGAGTGATACTTTGATTGTTGGGGCCTCATTTTAGCTAAGAAGAAATACTTTTTATGTTCTCCCAACTGTTAAAAAAGCTGGTCCTGCTCGGAGAGGAGAGATTCTACCAGAAGTGCAGAAGAGACCCAGAGTGGCCTCAGTTTCTCTTTCTGTCTATAGACTAGCACAGCTTTCTCAGAAGAGCTAGGAATACCATCCTGGATTGGCATTGCTTGAAGAGATTCGTTTACCATGAAGCCATACAGCTCCGTCTAAAACCCTTATGAAGGGCTCTAAAACCTGTTTCAAAATTACAAAGTTGGACTATGTGAAAATTTTCACTGCAATAGACTAAGAATATCAATTCTTTCTATTTTATCTTTTCCTACCACCCTCATGACGGCTGAATCTGGAGGAGCCATGACATTTGGAGGTAATGGCTAAGATTTGAAGACAGTTTTAGTTCACTGACTTGGAGTCCATGTCATGGTTTTCAGTCCGGTCAGTGGTATAGTTAAGTCATTGGCAGTGAGGTTCCTATGGTAACAAGGTTTTGCCTGATCTTGTAATGTACTCAGTACTTCACTAGCCCCATCTTCATTTGCAGTGATCCCACAGAAGACTTTGAGATGATTTCTGTCCTCGGGCTATGGACTGGATCCCACAGCTCCTCTATTGCTCTGACCTTGTCTTCCCCTGTTTTACCTGTATGGCACACCCTGTCTCAGCTGTGCTCCTCACATTGTTTTGGGACACTCATTATTCTTTCTTCCTGGTCTTGTATCATCACCAAATGATTTTTTTTTATTGTTGTTGATTTGACACACAACAGGGGCAAAGGTGACATAAAACTCATGTCACTGCTTACAGATCCTCAATGGCACAACAATGACTCATCAACTCAAAGAACATACACAATTAGTCACATCACAAAAAAAAAAAAAAACCAAAATCCCACTAAAATTTTATAGCTCACATTTTAATGGCACATGGAAGTTTTACTCAAATATGACACATATTCCCAAATTTTACATAATATTTCTAATGTGTTATAAAGAAGAAAAAAATTATTGATAAAATAGATTTTTATCAATCCTACTAGAGGAAAGAATAAATCACCATTCTATTTTTAAATATTATCACATTATCTTCAAGCTACAATGTACTTGGTGAACTATCAAGGCTTAGACATGACTAAACGATGCTTAGCTATACTTATACTATGCTTAGCAGCATCATTTCATTATGTTAATGAGTAAGTCAAAATAAGATGAAGGGCATTTTGCTTGTTCATCAATTACAAAAGAAAATTTTTGGTTTAACAAGACAATGATTTCTTTTAATTAGAAAAAATATTTTTCAACTTTCAATGCTATTGCATACTGCAATGGCTATAAATATAATACATTTTTGAAGTGTAGGCTCTATTAGTCACATCTTATCTAGTGCTCTTTAAAGTCTAAAAATAGAAAAACCATGAATTCAGTAATGGGCCAGCTACAGCATATCCCTTTGATTATTACTGAAGTAAATAAGGATATTGATGTAAGAAAATCCTATTTATTTATTTACTTTTTTATTCTTCGAATATTCTGTATGTATCTCAGTCATGTGTACCACCACCACTCTCCGAGTCCCCTAATCCCACCCCTTAATTCATTGTCTTTTTTATAACTCACTAAGTCCAGTCAGTGCAACCTATGTGTGCCTGGATGTAGGGCACAGGAAACCTACCAACGCCCTCACCAAAAAAATAATTCTTCCTCCGTCAGCATCCATTAACTTCCACTATTAGGGCCCACTGGTGTAATAGTGGCAAAATGGTTTAAAGAAGTAACCAACCACTCTCTTGACTGACTTTGAGGTCTGTTTCACAAGAGGGAATTTGTGTCTAGTATTGTAAATATGGTCAAAAATCACAGCTAAGGAAGTCATGGGCCCTAGAAGAGAACCTTTTGGGGATAATGTTATTTTGCTAAATTGTCATGTTGTCAAACTGCCTTCTAAATATTTAAGCTTATTTCCATAGATCTGTGCTGCTTTCAGCCTTGATTAGAGACACTTCTTGTTGTGGATGGTAGTGGTTAAGGCAGGGACTCACAACAGTTCAAAGTACTAAGAACAGCAACTGTGAATGCTCAGCCATAAATGAGAAAGACGTCTACATCAACACAATCCATAAGCCTCAGGGAATATCACGTCAGAGGGTGTCTTAGTTAGGGTTTCAGTTGCTGTGAAGAGACAACATGATCAATGCAACTCTTACAAAGGAAAACAATTAATTGAGGTTACAGCTTATACTTTCAGAGGTTCAGTCCATTATCATCTTGGCAGGAAACATGGCAGCATGCAGGCAGATGTGGTGCTGGAGAAGGAGTTGAGAGTTCTACATCCAGATCCACAGGCAACAGGAAGAAAGAGGCCCACTGGGCCTGGCTTGAGCATCTGAAGCCTCAAAGCTCACCCCCAGTGACACACTTCCTTCAACAAGGGCACACCTACTCCAACAAGGCCACACCTCCTAGTAGTGCCACTCCCTGTGGGCTGATTGGGACCATTTTCATTCCAACCACCACAGACGGCTCAGAAGAAAATGTAAGACTCAGAGAATGAGGAGGAATACTGTGAAATGTTGGCTTCTGGGCATGCCTTGGCCATTTCACACATGAATTCACAGCCACTGTGGTAACCACACAAGACCTGCACAGGATCAAGCCAATTACAGATCTGTGCATAGATAAAAGAAACAATGTTCCAATGTATTCAACTGGTATGAATTTTGGAAACCTATTCCCTATCACTCATTAGAGTGTGGAGAAGAATCACCTCCACTGCCAGCTGTAAATAAAGCAAAGTCTGTGGTCCACAGAAACTCACACAAGAAACTACAATACCTAATGGTAAGTCTTATAATTTTTGTGTATAAAAACATGAAAATGCTCTGAAGAAACAAGTCTGTAGAAAGAAACCCCATGGGGTGAGGCTCATTGCATGTAGTTGAAGATAATTTAAAAAACAGCAAAGAAAACATGGACAAACATGTGAGTAGTGGGCAAGAAGGCTGGGCCCATGAAACAGAGTATGAAGTGACAGGAAGAATTATCTTGTGCAGATGGCAAGGAGCCACCCACAAAGAATGAGGGGAGATGGCATGACTTGTAGACATGGTCCTCTAGAATTTGTGTTTCTACTGCAGACAGGATAAATTAGAGAAAATAGTATTGGGTAATTTAAGTTAAAGGTGGGGGAACTCCAGGTTTAATAATACCAGGAGGGAAAAAATCTAATATATATAGCCAATAAGGATTAAAAGAGAAAGGAGAGATCCAGATGAAGGTTTGGGGCCATCTGCAATATATATATATATATATATATATATATATATATATCGCTAATTAAACACAGAGCCCCAACAGACAGTGTTTTCAGAGAAATGCTGCTTTTGATTACAAATGAGGGATAAATCTAAGAAGTAAGAGGATTTTACTTATTAGAAGCAAAACTAGAAACTAGAAACGTGTTCCCTCAGTTTTCCTTCTCATCCTTATTTTCCTCATCTTAGAGACTTTCCTAGTTTAATATCTTATATTTCCTAAACAGGTATTTACTTATGCCTTACCCTTAATATAAGAGTAAAATTAATTTAAGAAATTTAAAAAAGAAAATGAGATTAAATTTAAGGGCAGAGAAGAATGGGAGGGAGGAGGAAAAGAGAAAGAAAAGATGCCAGACATAAAATGAGAATTCTTACATAAGAATAAGCCACTTTACAAAGTTTATATGTTCCGTGACAATATCCAAACACAAAGTAAGTTCAGGCTTGGTGGTTGCTTGTGACCTGTTCCAGAGTCTTAGTCCTCTTGGGTGGACCATGGGAGCATCTGCTCCAAACGGTGAGTCAGCAAAGGGTCCTAGCCATCTGCTACTGTGCACAGATCCCAGTCTTATGAATGACCCCTTGCCTTTAACATCTGCCAGGGAGGCCAGACCCATTTAGACACTCAAGGTGGAGAACGTTCTTACAGGAGCCACTCATTTACCCCGCCTTGATTAGATACTAATTAGCCACTTTGGTTGGCAATCTTCAACTCATTTCTGCTGAACAGAGTGCTCTGAAGTAAACATTTTGTTCAAACACGTCAACAGAATAATTAATATCAATCCTGACATATGTTCTCTCTCTCTCTCTCTCTCTCTCTCTCTCTCTCTCTCTCTCTCTCTCGGTTTACAGCTTCATCTAATTATCAAATACCTTCTTTCAGTTCACTGTCCTACATGGAAGTCCAGGAACTTGAAATGTATAATATAATTTAAAAAGTAGGAAACTCATATGTAGTGGGTAGCCATCCCAGCATTGGCCTGGAAGTTCCAACCCCCATTGAGGCTTCGGTAATGGTCACACCCACAAGGCGTGGCGGAGGGAGGAAGCTGAAGACCCAGGATCAAGAGGAGAGGCTTCTCTTGGTTCCGGGACACTGGACGCTGGAGGTAGACTGAGCAGAGTTCTCCAGACCCTACAACCTACCCCTTCACTTGTGAGTTACCCCACAAAATAAACCTCCCTTTTAACTATGTGGAGTGGCCCTAATAATTTCACCAATACTCATACAAAATTGCCTTATCTATGGCATACAATGAATGAGTTGTGTCTTTATGTTCAGTATGTCCATGAGAGCTTTAAAAAATGAGAAATAGTAGTCACACTTTTCCAGATTAGAAATGATTAAGCCCAAAGAGTTAAAAATGAGTCAAAGTGACTCATAAAGTCAAGATAAGAACTAGAATGCCAATCAAGATTGCATTTAGCTTGTCTGGACCTTAGCATTTGAGAAGACATTATCATTACGTAAAATGTGAATGAAGTGCCTTTGGGGAATACATTATACAATGAGGTTTTTTATCCAGGTTTTCCAGTGATACCTTCAAATTCAGTGTTTACTTTTTTCCTGGGTCACCACAATCATTCTTATCTCAGCGTTGTGTATTTTAGTGTTTATAAAACTGAATAGGATTGAAAAGAACTAAATCCACAGCTGGTGGTTTATTTCTTCAATTTCTAAAGGCAGAGAATACACAGACATCTGAAGCTTCCCCATCCATCGAATCACTTTCAAAGAAAAGGCAACCTGACTGATAAACAAGTTTCTAGGGGGGTCAGATGAGAGCTGGAAGTCAGACGATGCCATCTGACGAAGCTTTTCAAGTCTATTGAGGAAAAACGGGAAGTGCCAGACACAGCCTTATAACCAGGTGTCTCCAGAAAGGAGGGCTCAATGTCCAGAAACCAAAAGACCAGAAATCCAACCTAGATAAGAAGCAAAAGAGAGGTAACACATTTCAACGAGTAGATGTTGGAAGAAACATGCTCTTGAATGGTGAGACTAGAGACAGTGCATTCGTAGAAGGAAGACAGACCTGAAAAGTCTTATTTCCAAAACCCCTGAAGCTTTTGTTACATGTCCATATTTCTCCCCTCCACAACCAGCTTCCCCAGACACTTGGAATCTGTGAGTTCTGGGTTCAGGTGAGGAATCTCACAATTCCTCAACGGAGAACACATAGGGCACCTAACAGCCTCCTGTAACTCCAGCTTCACACCCACATCCTAGAGCCTTCCTCTAGCACTAGGAGGTTCTCCCCCATCCTCTGCTTTCTTTTGATTCTGGTGCAGAGAAGATTCAAATGAAAGTGACATGTCATTAATACAGAGGCATGCTTTGAAACTGTCTGCAGGCTGTGAGCCAGAGAAATACAGAATGAGAAATCCAAAGAATAAAATGAAGCTGAGACTCAGCAGCCATCGAGCGATGGAGTCTGAGATGATTCCCCGAGCACGGTGAGTAGTTACCCAGCTTTTACTTTGTCTCACAGGACTGTGGGTTTAATGATGCCCTGACATATTAAAACTAACATCCCTAAGATGGCTGAATGAATTATATGTGTATTATCAAAGCTAATGACCCTTGAACCACTTATGAACCTCAAATCTCTCTTTGAAAATACCACAGAAGCATCTGCTCAATAATTGTCCACCACATATGTTCTTCTATGCACATTCTCATCAAGGTCAAGGCTCACTGCTTATAAAGTGCTATAAACAATATCAGTGCAAAGAAAGACTAAATAACCATAGAGTCAAGAAATAATAACTCGATTGAAACCAAAATGGTAAACTGTTCACATCATGAAGATAAAGCTGCAGAGTGATACATTAGTTGTACTTTCAGCTTCCAGGAGAAAGTGGAAGTCAAGCCCCTTGGTTCTCAGAGTCACAGCTTGAATTGGTCATCTATTCTTACATTCTGTGGGATAATATGGATTCCACAAAATTAATAACGTGAGAGCTCATTGCTATGTGCCAATTAGAACAGGTAGAGTCTATTATTAGCTTGTACAAGGCCACTTTGTCCCTGGACAGGGACTCTAGTGAGAGTCAAAATACAATTCCAAATTATGTAGACTCACTCCAAGCTGAGAGTGGGCTATTCCAGAACCCCTCATTTGCCTTATTGACATGAATGGTGAAAGGGGGAGAGAGAGAGAGAGAGAGAGAGAGAGAGAGAGAGAGAGAGAGAGAGAGGGAGGGAGGGGGGGGGGAGGGAGGGAGGGAGGAAGGAAGGAAGGAAGGAAGGAAGGAAGGAAGGAAGGAAGGAAGGGGAAGGGAAGGGAAGGGAAGGGAAGGGAAGGGAAGGGAAGGGAAGGGAAGGGAAGGGAAGGGAAGGGAAGGGAAGGGAAGGGAAGGGAAGGGAAGGGAAGGAAGATCCCACAATTCCAGTTTTAGGAGATCCAACACCCTCTTATGGTTTCTGTTAGTACCTGCACATACATGGAATACACTTAGACAGACATACACAAAATAATTTTTTTATAAAAAAGAAAATCAACACATTATTTAGTATTAGACCAACAAGGCCCCTATAATATCAGGCCCTGTACTAGTTAACCACTGTCACAATAAAACTGTGTTAGGGACCCTGAAGCCAACAACATCAATTCTTCACTTTCCCAGATGTGTGAGTTCCTCAGTGGGTCTGCTCCAGCCAGCCATTCCTAACAGAATTGTCCAGGCCGAAGTCAGTAGAGAAGCTCATTTTTTCTTCTGTCTCAGCCCTGCCTGGACAACTGTCATGTGGCAGACCTTTCCAGACCTCCAGTCAAGGCAATACACTATCATTTCTGCCCACTTTGCCATGACCAAAGATGAGCACATGGATAGCCTCAAAGGCAAGAGGCACAGATCACCCAGTGAAGGTGTGAGTGGAGAAGCCCTCACCTTTCTCTTCTTTTGCCTCCTTCTGCTTAACATTTCCATCCACACTCTGGTTTTGGTGGTTGTTTAAGTGTGTAAGGTTCATCCCAACTTCAGAATACCAACCCTTAGTTTCTCCAGATATTCCAAGGCTCGTTTTTCTTTGTATCTAGATACTTCTAAATGCTGGAGCTCCTTCAAGAAGTTCACCCCTGATTAGAAAATTTTAGCTGCCCCACCTAACACTCATATATATATATATATATATATATATATATATATATATATGTGTGTGTGTGTGTGTGTGTGTATACATATGTATACATGTATATACACACACACACACACACATATATATATATATATATATATATATATATATATATATATATCTTCTTTACCTTATTATCTTGCTTTGTTTCAGAAGTGGTTAGAAACATTTTTAAAGTGTGCATCTTTCTTTGTGATCTGTCTCCAGTACTCTACTGTATATCTTTTGTAGGGACATATGGTCTTCTTTATTTACTGTCACATTGCTAGCACCAAGGATAGTGCTTAGGACATTGCATTAAATGAAATCCATTCCTATTAGAGTTGGAGATGGGCCACTGAAAACTGAGCCTGTTCATTGCAGACTCTGATTGTGAAGCCTAGGGGTCAGAAGGCCCTTCATAAATGTTCCTCTCCGGAAAGACTTGGACATGATCTCCTGCCTATAGAGGCTTACTGTATATTTGGCCATAAAACAGCATAGCATTATTAATTTAAGGAGTCATATCCCAGTACGCTGCAGAGTAGCTAAATGTACGCTGAATGCAAGAAAGCTCTCTCAGCCCCTCCAATAAGGAATCTAGCTGCTGCTTCCCCAGGCAGCCTAGCACTGTCTTATATTTCATCTTTACTAATGGAATCAAGAGAAAGAAACAAGATGTGAATTTTACCTGGACCCAGTAAAGGCCCCAAACAGCACAGGCCAGGGAACGATGCCAGTTTGAGTGAGGCATTTTTGGACTCCAAGAAACTATGAAGGCCTTCAGAGCCTCCAGATCACACTAATGGGCCTCGCAAGACCGTGTTTGGCTTCAAGAAAGCCATTAATGAAGTTCAGATCGAAGTTGTGCAGCTTTAGTTTTTAAAATGTTTCCTTAAAGTTTTACAGGGAGCTTAGCTCTTATGACATTTGCAGAAATGGTAGCCAAGCTTTTGTTTGAAAACATGGTGAGATGCCTGCAATATTAATAATGGTGCAGCCATAGCAATAATAGAAGCATTGGAAGGAGGAGGATGTAGAGCACAGTCTCCACCAGCTTCATTCTTTATAAACCTGAAGGGCTGCTAAACACAATGATGATCGACTCTCTCGGAATGCACTGCATATTCTCAGTGGGTTTTCTTTTTTCTTTTCTTTTTTTTTATTTCTTGGAGATGGAAAGAAGGGGGCAGGAAGATACTGGAATTTTCCATCACTGCTTTCTTTGTCTGATTCAGCACAGTTTTATTTTGTTTTTTTTTTTTTTTCACAAAAGGCCAAGTTCCAAGAAAGGTACCCTTGCCAGCATATTCTTCAAAGAGAAGGAGTTCCCTGCTCTGTCTCTGTGTTCACACTTGTATGTGGGGGAGATCCAGGAGGAAATGCATGTGCCAAAGTTTCAGTAGACAGAAACACCCCCTCCTGGACTTCTCTCACATGCTTTGTTCAACAAGAAGGGCAAATATGGAACATGACCATGAACATGTATATGTCTTTGATCTGAGAGTCACTAAACTTATGTCTTAAGCAGGATTGGAAAACTTAGTGCTATGGAGATTCATTTGGATTTCCAGGCTTGGGTGGAATGGAGAAGTGGTAGAGATAGTGGGGTTAGGATTCAAAGAAAAATAATAAGTCCTAAATTTTCTTGACCATTCAGTTACTCTCATAAAATATTATGTTGAGATATACACAACTAATCAGAAAGAAATGCACAGATTAAATACTGTTTCAAACATGCAAGAATTCAAAATGAAGAGGGAGAATGATCTACATATACTGTGTTCTAGGAAATATTTTGGATGAAAGACATGGAAAACTTTGGGGTCAGTTGTTCTGAATCTGGTACCTACCCTTGATGTTCTTGTTGCAGAGAGTCCCCAGGGAAAAGAGAAGGTGCACTCCATTTTGCTGATAGTAGGTGGTCTGCAACCCAGTAGGAAAACAGATCTATTAGCATAGACCAGACACAGCCTAATAAAGCAAAGAATCATCTCTATGTACCTATGTAAGCTTGTAGAGAGAAATAGCCTATTCATAGTTTCATCCTGACATTCAGCATTCAGTACTTACATGGGAAGAATGGGTTCATGAACAACTTGATGAATCAGGAAAGATATTATCCAGGGTAACTCTACACATCAAATGCATTCTGTTTCACAGTTGTGCACTGTAATGTTTGGCTAATAACATGTCTGAGTTTGCATAGGATTTTTGTGCCTCTCAAAAAGAAAGCCCTTGAATTATCATCATTGTTTAAGGTCTGGTACATGCACAGTTTAAAAGGGCTTCTGTCCATACGTTGTGATGCTTTCATTCTTATTTTAAATGATTAACCTTAACAGGTTAAAATAGTACATTTATCATGTATTATATAAGGTTCTAAAGTATATCTGTATTGTAGAATGGCTCATATGGTTATTTGATGTAATTAGTATTTTATGGTGAGAATGCTTTTAACTCACTGCCTTAGGATTTTTCAAGAATAAAATATTTTTTAGTTATAGTTAAAGTTTTAGATCAGCATCTCTCCACCTTACTCCATGCCTCCCAGCCAGCCTCTTGTACCTAGAATTCTCCTCCACCACCACCCCCATGAGATCAGCTTATTTAGTTTCTGTGTCTGAGGGGGATCATGCACCTGCTTAATTTGTTCACATAAAAATTAAAGTATATGATGAATTTCAGGGGTCGGCTTGGAGCTGGAAGGTAGATCAAGAGAGCAAACCATCAATACCCCAATAGCAGATAGTACAGATGTGAACACATATTACATAGCAACTTCCAGAGACCTGCAGGATCTTCAGAATCTGCACCAGGAATAGAAAAAGAGTGAAGGACGGGGCTATGTTTCCTTTACTGTAAGTCTGTTGGGCCCTTTACACATTTTGTCATGTAGATGTTTAAATTTTATGTTTAAAAGAAAATGGTTAGAATTTATTTGAATAAATAGATGGAAGATACAAGATGATAGATGTGTTGCAGTTGTCATGGCCTTTAATTAATGATCAAATTCGAGATATTTAAACAGTGAGAACATGCCTATGTATCTATCCAATGTGTACCTTTCTGGGATCGATTTGCAACCAAAAAAGGAACACCTATGGAGTCCATGCTAACAACGAGAAAGCCTTGGTTGTTAATTTCAGTAGTCTGCCTTGAATGCAATTCAAGTGCAACATCAATGAATGAAAACATTCATTGTGTCTGAAAGCATCACAAAGAGAAGAATATGCATGTCCTCGGAGACTATTCTGCATTGAGTATGATAGAAATCCCACAATTTGCAACAACATGATGTACCTGAAGGACATTATATTGAATGTAATAATTCAGGAAACAGATAACAAATACTGAATGATCCTTCTTGAGTGGAATCTGAAAATGCTGAACTCATAAAACAGAAGAGGAATGTTGTAAGAGGCTGAAGAGTTCATGAAAGGGGAGATCTTTATCAATGGACAGAAAGTATTGCTTTTAAAAATACCAAATTTTGATTAGATAGTGTGATGGTTAATCTTGGTTGTCAACTTCACTACAACTGAAATCAACTAAAACTCAATCAGCTGGACATGCCTGTGAGGAATGTTCTTGATTGTATCATTTGAGATGGAAAAACTCACTCTATACCTGGGCTTCACTTCCAGTGACAGCTCACATAAGAGGACATGAAAGAAGGAAGCTTTTGCCTTTTGCCTGCTTTCCCTAAATTTCTCTGACAAGTTCGTTCATTGTGCACTGAGGCGTTCCTTTGCTGTTATTAGAACCTACTTCTTCAGGCTTCCAGTGGAGAGTGAAGACCAGAAGATCTCTAGGAATTCCTCAGAACCAGCAGCTATTGAGTACAGACACCAGTGCTGCCAGAGCAATGATCCCTGAGAGGCAACCCTGTTCAACACAACTCAGTAGACAGTGTCAGTTCCAAAATTCTAGAGTTTGACACCAGGACAGTTTATTTTAGGCATGTTTAAGCAAAGAACAATTTGGGGGGGAAAGTTTCTCGGTGATAATTAACTTAATCTTATGTGTACAACAAAGCTTAAGACATGTTTACATTGCATTTCTTTGCAGAGTACATGTGACCTCTTCCATAAAGATGGGTTCTATTGACTGAGAAACAGTGCTTAAGAATCTGGAAAGAATGACTGAGATAAAACATAAAAGCCTGAGGGAGTCAGGTGTGGCCTGCGCCTATAGACAGCACAAATCATGAGGCTGTTAACTATATCCATTCCTAGCCTTCTGGGTGAAAAACAGATTACATGTCTCCTGTTGAAAAGACACCCTTGTGTTTAACATTCCTGGTGTCCCTGGTGCTTATCGGTGAGCAGAAGGACCTCATGCCCTCTGCACATCTCTCTCTAATTATTCACAATAAAAGCACATTTTAGCACTTCTCAGAGTATCTGTGCAGTGTTCTGAATGTCACTGGCAGTTTCTCTTTTGTGCAAACCAGGAAACTGCTCAACGATGAGGTGAAGACTTGAAGGTGGTAACTAATTTACAGATCTCATGTTTGAGCATGGTGACTTCTAAGAACTCAAAAATTGTAGGCTAAATCGAGCTGAATGTGAGTAAACTTCCAGGAAATGTTATATTTTAAAACATAAAGGAGCAACAACAGCAGAGAATCTCTACCTTATTTTATTGCCTGCCTATTTTCCCTTCATCTGAGCCACATTCTGGATTTCCAACCACATATCTACTGCATATTGCACATGGCTGTCCTTCAGCAGCAAACAGAAAAGTGTTATTGGACTTTGTTTTTAGTTACAGAAATTTATTTCTCTCTCTCTGGCAACGAAGTACAAGACTTTACCCTAAAATTTTTTCCATGTGTGTTTTCTATTAACTGTGTATGTTCATAATGCAAAATTTATTAAGCCAAATCTCACAAATGTGACTGTGAAGTATTGCCTAACATACTGATTGCTTTTATTGTGGAGAATTATATTTTTTATCTATTTATTTATCTACCTACCTCAAAGATTTGTTGTATTTTGTGAGTGTATGTGAGAGTGCATGCACACAGATGCCCATGAAGGCCAGAGGGGGCCTTGGATCCTCTGGACCTGGAGTTAGGCTTTGGTGAGCTGCCTGACATGTGTTCTGGGAACTGAACTCTGGTCCTCTAATAGACTAATTGGCACTTTTAAAAACTATGTTAAGAGATTTATAAAACACTTCGGTTATTTTATTTCAGGTTTAAAACCTGAAAAGCTAAAGAATGATAATGAATACAAAGTTTCATATAATCTATCTTCTAGATATTTTAATATAGAGTGGTTTATATTTATAATAATTTTCTAATGTTATAGTTTCAGAAATGTTACATAAATTGTAAAATAATACTATGCCATACCTCATATTTATCTTAATGTAAAAATATAAATTACAGAGAGCAGAATTAAATATGTAAATAAAATATGCCATTCACAAAAATGGGGTGTCTATCTTCCTGTAACCTTTTTCACATATATCAGCATGTCACTAACAAAATTCATGCTCTTATCAGTAGAGTTGCATGGGCTCTACCCATTCCTACCAGCCAGACAGACTCTGGTATGTGGATATATTATTTAGTAAACCTTTTAGGGCTGCACACACACACCTTCTAATTTGTAAGTGGCACAACCATCTCAAAACAGCCCTATTTGTGCATACATCTTTGGATACGTGAATTTTTACTTCCCTAAGGTATATTCCCCAAAAGTGAATTGTTGAGTCAATTGTTGGGCACACTTCAAATATTTTTATGTATCGGTATCCAATTGGCATTTGGAAAATTCATTCTAATTTCTATCCTACCAGCAATTATTAAAATTCCCTTTTACTCAGATATTTCACAATACTGAATTTTATTCTTTTTAATCATTGCCCAGTCCATTAGATGGCAACGATTGAACTTGCATTATTTGTTTATTATTGAGATGGAATTTTTATTGCTTATTAGTGTTTATTTTTTGAATTGTCTGTTCATGCATAGTGTTAAGCTATTAGGGTGTAAAAATTTCAATAACATTCCACCTTTCTTGTTAAGAATAACATTTCAGTTGCTTGCCACTCTGAGCTCAGCCTGTCGTGAATATTCACATGAAAAGACTCACAATTGCTTTGCTGTCTTCACAAGATTTGCCAGTATCTGTCCAAAGACAAACTATTTCGTAGCCTTGTAAGACTACAAAATTATCATGAAATGTTGTATTTTGTTTGCCATAGAAACAGGAGCAGGGGAGGGTCTGTTGATAATGATACTGACTGTATTTTCTGTTTCTCTAGATAACACTCCTTGAAAGATCTTGAATTAAAATAAGTCATCTCAACTGCCCTAAATCCTGTTGTACACATATATTTATTTATTTCTCCAACTTACCAGGTTTTGTTTGTTTTAAATTTCTCTCAAATAGCAATATCTCTTAAGCTTTCAAAACAAGTTTTGAAATGACATACAGAAGTTATTTTCTCTCCTTTAATTCTCTCTATTTTCCCATCCCTATTTTCTTGTGGTTGTATATCTTCACTGCTATGAATGAGTGACATGGCTTTACCATGATCATAAGAGGGATGCACTGCTATAAAAATACAAGACGGTATTCTAGAAGGTTGAATTGTGCTTCCTCAAAGATGCAGAGTGTGTAAATGCTACTTTATTTTGGAAGAGAGTATTTGCAGATGTAATTAAGCTTAGGATCTTGAGATAAGAAGATCACCATGGATTATCTAGGCTTTAATAAAAATGGTTCTTTCAAGATACGTGGAAAGGGGATTTGTGCTGAGAGCCAGGCGGGAGACAATGTGACTGACAGACAGGAACCAGAGTGACACCTGGAGGGACACCAAGGGCTCCACAGCTGAGAAAGGTCAAGAAGGAATCTGCACCACATCTCTGGAGAATGGCAAAGATACTGACATCCAACTGAGAACCTCTAGGACTATGATGGAACACATTTCTGTGTTTTCAAGTCACCTGTCTGCAGCAGCATTTAACAGTAGCCAGAGGAAATGAGCACACGTATTGGCACTTAAAGTTTTCCCAACTAAAATGGAGTCCTCCTCATTCTAGAAGCATAACTTGATGACTTGTCACTGGATATTTGTGGTTCACAGTTCAGTGTTAAGAGAACAGTCTCTGGAATCCAACTGCCTGAATTCAAGTTTGAATTGTCCCTCTTGTTTGCAGGACTGAGGATAGCTTTATTGACAAATCTGAGACTTAGTTTCTTCAACCAAGTAATGGTGATGCTAATGCCGCTGCCTTAGTCAATTTCCTATTGCTGTGGAGAGACACCATGACCATGGCAACTCTTACAAAGGAAAACATTTGACTGAGGCTGGCTTACAGGTTCAGAGGTTTCGTCCATTAATGTCATGGCGGGAAGCATGGCCGCATGCAGGTAGACATGGTGCTGGAGAAGGAGCTGAGAGTTCTACATCTGGATCAGTAGGATGCAGAATGAGACACTAGGCCTGGCTTGAGCACTTGAAACCTCAAAGCCCACTTCCTCCTGCAAGATCACACCTACTCAAATAAGGCCACTCTTCCTAATAGTGCCATTCTCTATGAGCCCATGGGGGCCATTTTCATTCAAACCACCACATTACATTCCCTGGCTTAGACTTGTAGCCATATCATAATGCAAAAATGCATTCAGTTCAACCAAAAGTCCCCATAGTCTACCAGTCTCAACCCTGTTTAAAAGTCCAAAATCTCTCTGGAGACTCATGACAATCTCTTAACTGTAACCCCCTATAAAATCAAAATCAAAAAGTAGATCACATACTTCCAACCTACAATGGCACAGGATATATATTATCATTCCAAAATTAGGGAAAGGGTGAATAGTGAGGAAGAAAGGACCAAAGCAAGACCAATACCCAGCTGGGCAAACTCTAGTCTCTGCACTTCCTGTTAGCAGCTTTCTTGGCAGGTATCCCACAACTCTGGCATCTCCAACATTTTGGGCTCCCCAAGGCAATCCAGAATCTACCTTCACAACTTTACTCAGTGACCTCTCTAGGACTCCATGCAGACACCCCTGACATGCCTTAATTATTGAGAGAGATTCCATAACCCTTTTCTTGTATCCTTGACTTGAAAATCAGAACTACATGGTTGAAGCTGCCAAATTCTGCTGCTTACTGGGACTAGAACATGCCCCCTCTCATTCAATTAAATTTTCACCAGTTTCTGTTTTTGATGGTTTCCTTCACCACTCAAGCTTGGCTATCCTGGAACTCACTCTATAAACTAAGCTGTCCTCAAACTCAAAGATCTACCTCTACCTCTGCCTCTGCCTCTGCCTCTGCCTCTGCCTCTGCCTCTGCCTCTGCCTCTGCCTCTGCCTCCCAAATTCTGGTATTAAAGGCATGTACCACTATACCTAGTCCTGAATTTTCCTTAATTCCTTTTCACAAGTTGGACACTTAGCTGGGTGGGGTCTTTCCCTAAGGTCACACCACTCCCTTTATTCCATTTATGTTCAAGGTTTTCTTGGAACTTTTTCCTGGTGCTCCTTTTCAAACTGTACATTTTACATTTTTCCCTGCTTAGCTTGCTCCTTTTCATTATAGATGATATTAGTGGCTACTAATAACCAAGCAACACAGTCAATACTAGGTTGTCTGGAAATCTCCTCTACAAAGCTGCTCATCCGTAACTCATCAATTTAGCCTCCAGCAGTTATTTTGAACAAGAGCAGAAAGCAGCCACATTTTCCACCAAAATATTACAAAAAATGGTCACTAGGCCACATACTAATACTCTTCTCCTCCGGAACCTCTTGAGTCAGGCCCCCACAGTTGAAATCACCCTCAGCACCATTCTCTAATTAGATACCTGATTTAGTGATGCAGTTAAACACTGCTTGTGCTGCCTATTTGCCAAGTTTGACTTCACTTGTTACCCAGAACACAGCGACCCAGAAGAACAATGGAAACAGTGGTCATTGCCCTTTACAACTTGCTGATTTCCATGTACACTTCTGTGAACCATTGCTTGCATGTTCACCCTATCCTGTGGTATTAAAGAATAAAATGTGAGTACAAACTGGATCTGATAGCCTTCGGGAGCTATCCTGGCTTTGATCCCTTGGTGGCAACTCCTCTCTTCTACTTTTATTGGTGTCTGAGTGCTTGTTCCAAAATAATATTGGACTAGAATTCATATTAAAGGCATTGCCTTAACTTGATCACCTTCTCAGACCTTATTTCCAGTTGACATCATATACTTAAGTACTAGGGTCTCAGATACCAGATCATCATTTTGGGGTAGATAGAATGCTCCTCCAATACATGTCCACACACCTGCTGTAGAATGTGTTCTCTTCTTTGGCTGCAACTGTCTTTAATCTTCCCAAGCAGAAATGAATATCATCACATTTAGAAATAAGGAAATTTGAGCTGTAAAAAATAACATGTATTTTTTGTAGTAAAAGTATAAAGCAACTACATAAATTAGTTGGTGAGGTTTGGGTAAATAAAGGGGTCAGAAGTTTGCTATTACCCCTATTCATTTATGTTCACTTTTTTTTGTTAAAAAAAATTACAAGCCTGGATGTGGTGGCACATGTCTTTAGATCCAGCATTTTGGAGGAAGAGGTGAGTAGATCTCTGAGTTCAAGTCCAGCATGGCCACATAGAGTCTATATTTTAAACTGATAAAAAATAGTTGCCAAGCAAGATGGCTCAGTGGGTAAGGGCTTGATGTCAAGCTTGACAACCTGAGTTCAGTCCCCAGAACCCATGTGAGATTGGAAAGGGAGAACTGACTCTGAACGTTGTCCTCTGATCTCCACACATGCACCATGGCATACACACATGGCCACACACGTACGTAACACTAACACACACACACACACACACACACACACACACACACACACATACACACACACAAACTCACAAGACAAATAAGAAATAAATGTTAAAAACAGCCATTTCCAATTTACATGTATGATTTATGAATAAGCTAAATTTGCTAGGAAGTAGAGAGAAAATAAACATTCTGTCAAACCCTGACTGAAAAAAAAGTACATTTGCTTATTTCAAGAGAACTTACACAATTGTACAAAGCAACATCTACCAAAAATTAATTGACATGTAGTAACTACATGTTAACCCAAGTAATTACCCCACCCCTCACTCCACTCACTACTTTGTCATGGAAATACTACCTGTATGTACAACACAGCTGCAAAGACAAAGGACAAAATGTCCTGGTCTCCAGGCAGCTCTTTCCTCAACAGACAAACGCCCCTGTAAGTAACCTTCATTGCAGCAGCCAAATTCCATACCTCATGACAAAACACCAAATACAACTATTTACTTTTAAACTATGCTTGGGCACCTACTGTGTACAAGACCCCAGGTAATTATTTTCCCTTTTTGCAAGGGAAAAAATGTTTATCTCTTGGGCATTTGATATAGGATCCAAACTCGGCCATTTATTTAACAAGCCTGTACACTGCAGCAATCTGCACCCTGTCAAGGGATCGAGAAGGCATGGGATAAATTAAAACAACTTGAGGCTCAGGACTGGACTAGAAGACAGCTGTAACTGAAGGTGTCTTTCTCTACCCCCGAGGTCTTTATGGAAGTGTCTACGCAGCAGACTCTCTCTCACAAGGAAACTAGACTCAGTGGCCAGCATTATAAAAGTTATGCTTTGGATTAAAATGTTCTCTAAAATTGTCAGAGTTTGTCAAAATCTATGATGTGTATGTTAAGCATTAATCCCCAAGAATCAACAGGCGCTCTAGAAATAAACAGCACTAAAATACATTTACCCTTTCCAAGAGTCATTGTATTCATAGATTAGGAAACAAAAACATAATACCTGTCAATTTAGGAAACATTGTGGAAATGGAAATGCCTTGGTTGTTAAGGAAGAATTTGTTTGAGAGGAGTAAGTCCATTGTGACAGTGGGGGTATGGCAGAAGAGAACAGTTCACATCACAGTGGCTAGGACTTGTAGGAAAGGAGCCAGGAAAACATGTAACCCAAAGGCCTACCCTAGTGATCCCTTCTCCACCTTACCACTTAACTCTCAAAAAATTACCACTAGCTGGAGGCCTGGGTGTTAATGCCAGAGGCTGTGGGAGATATTTTATGCTAAAGCCAGGTTATGAAATATTCTTTTACACTGTGTGAAGATGTGTCACTGTGATTGGTTTAATAAAGAGCTGAATGGCCCATAGCTAAGGCGGAGGTGTAGCAGGGACTTCTGGACAAAGAGAGCTCTGAGAAGAAGAAAGGAAGAGTCACTAGCCAGATGTTGAGGAAACAGGATGGGCAGTGCAGAGTAAAGGTAACTGAACCATGTAAAAGAATGTAGATGGAAAGATATGGGTTAATTTAAGTTATAAGAACTAGTCAGGAACAAGCCTAAGCTAAGGCCAAGCTTTTATAATTAATAACCACCCTCCCCCAGCCAAGACGCATTTGATTCATCTCCCAAAGTCCCATACATGCCACTTTTTTCCCTTTGATCCACATCCCCAACACTTTCAGTCTCCTGCACTCCATTGCTTCTTCATCCTTGCCCTCACAGCTTCACATATTACCTTCTGGGGGTTTGCCTGCAGGAGTGATGCTTCTGACCCCAGCACTCTTGCATGTGTCCTGCCTGCAAAGCCAACATCATACAAATGACACTGAAGGCTCCTGCCTGCTTGAGAAGCTGCTGGACCCCTTCAACCAGGGCCTGGTCTGTGAATGTTTGGGTGCTGAACTTGGGAATAAACTTCCCCGGGTGTCCCTGTGTACACAAGGTTCCCCAGCAGACTCTCTTCTCAAGGAAAAGTCTTTCAGTCGATTTTACAGATTCACTTTCTGCAACCCATGATGAAGCATGAGGTTTGCCCTCAAGGCATCTTTTCCTGTTTTCCCAGTGAGGCATTCTTGGCATCTCTTGAAAGAACTAATCTCTAGTGATCCCTTATCACTTTCAACCCATTCCTTTTCAGGCCAGCCTCCATGATTTTCCATACTTTTCCACGCTGCTTTTCTCCTGACTATAAACCTGGCTTAAAGCCACCAACTACCATGTCTCAATTCAGGTATCACATGGTATTAAAATTTCCCCAACCAAATTCCTTAGTCTGTTACTTTAGAATTCAGCTTTACATTAAGTATATGAGTACACTGAAAATGACAGAAAAGTTGTTTGCTTCTTTACCATAAGGAATACTAATGGCCTCATTCCCATCTGGAACCCCATGAGTGTGGCTTCACTCTCCACATTCTTGAGAGCATACAAAGAAGCATACAGTTAATCTGTGAAGGCTAAGACAGGGACAAACCTAATGAGATACACATAGGAATTCTTCCTATAATTCTTGCAATATTTTGGCAGGATTGAAATTTTATCAAAATTTAAAATGTAAAGGGGAAAGAGGTGATATTCTTATATATAAAGGGAAAGAGAGGCATTGAAACACACATAGTAAAGGGGTGGTGTAACATATATCAAAAACTATACCCTATGCCTAGGAAAATGATATTGTATATTGCTGTATGCTTCCCTCTGTGTATAAATGTTGTTTGGAATGATATGAGAGTAAGATGCCAACATGATACCCCTACATCCCTAAATATTTCAATATGTTTATCCTAACAAACAAGGACGTTTTACATAATCAATGTAAGACCACTTTGGAGTACGATCCTCTTAATTACCCCACATCTTTGATAGTAATTTGTCTTTTATTTTACAAACTTGGGGTGAGGTAACAACATGAATGCATCAAAGCAGTGAGACAAGAGGACCACAACTGTGGGGAAAGAAGGAAAATCTAATTATAAAGTCAGAGAAAAATATGATCCAAACACATGAAATGCATCACACATACAGAGCAATGTAATTCACAAAGTTTTCTGCTAAAATTATTTGTTCATTTAATACCATAAATGCATTTGCAAGAACCCACTGTGGTAGTCAACCTCCAGATGTATGCCCACCTTTGAGTATACACCTCCCACACTGAACGGGTGCCTTGTGTAACCAGTGGGGTATTGAGAGCACTGTGGAGTAAGATTTCCATGGTCGTACCACAAGACACTCAAGTTCCTGTCTTGCTTCCTGTTTGGCTGCTCTCCTAGGAAACACATGTGTTGTGAGCAGTCAAGCAGCCCATGGGAAGGTCCTATAGATGAGGGGCTTCTCTCCTGGAGAAAAGGGCAATTTAGATGTAGATTCCCAGTACTGGTTTAGACACCTCAATTGCAACCCCAGAAGGCTTTAGCCAGAATTTACCAGCTCTGCCACTCCTAAACTCCCAATCCAATATAAACGATAAGATGTCTCATTAGTCACAAGACAAGGGGGCAATGTTGGGAACAGGTGGAGGGTCTTACCCTAAGTGCTGCCATTTTGGCTTCAGACGCCATCTTACCTGCACAGGTAGAACAGCATTCAAGTTCCCAGACCCTAGTGGAGCTGGGTACTTTCCAGAACCAGCTCCCTCTTTAGGTAACACTAGTTCCCCAAAACATAATGCCTATTCCTAAACACAAAAAGAACAGATGAATCTGATTGCTTAGACGGAAAAGCTTCCATTCTATGTTGATTGACAATGACAATGACGAAATACACAAAGAAAGCCCTAATCTTTGAGTCCCGATTGGTGAAAAACTGTGACTGTGGCTTAGCACAGATGTCTGTGGGTTTGTGCTTACAAACCCTGCTTCAGCCCCTACTTGGGGCTGCCAGGAGAAGCAAGGCTCCTGAGTCCTGGTCCTAGAATCCAACTGATCAGCAACCCTGCTTGTGTGGTGGACTGTATTGGAGACTTTACTGTTTCAGGAGCCCTTGGGTGCTGTCTCTCTCTTCCCTGGACACAGTGTAACCGTTGCTGACCCTGCTCCTAATGGGAAGCATTTTTAAAGTAAATTATATAGGAAAAAACTAAAGTCTAATAACTAAGGCTAGAATTTGTTAAATCTGTTCTTTCTTCAGAAATTGTGCTGGGAGGAAATGTCCTGTAGCCATTAAATACAATATTCGTGAAGACTATTTATCCAAATGAGCAAAATGGCCATATTATAAAAGCATATAAGTTATGCATATGTTTTGTAAATATAACTTACCTAAAATATATTTATAATTCCATGTGTTTATATATTTATAAAACAGGTGTAAATAAACATGTGCATTTGTGAAAGAAAAGCAATGGCAATAAATACAACAACTAACAATATCATCCTTGGTTAGGACAGAAGTGATGTGGGATAGTTATATTCTGTAATTTTTGGAAACTTCCACACAATATCTATTCTATGTTTATTAGCTTGTATTTTTAAGTAGACTCTTCAACTTTACCAGAGCAACTGAATGTAGAAACCAAGAGTGAATCAAGGCTATGCCCAATCATAGGACTTGATTTCTGGAAAAGGCATCTAGCTCAGCATCTCCTTCACAGATGGAGACTCAAGCACAAGGCTCAGTCATAGAGATTCAGCCATTCCCTCAGCAACCATTTCAATTGGTAATGGCAGAGCCTAAGTGGAAAATGCAAGACTCTTGTCTCCTGATTCAAACCATTCCCCATGCTATGCTGTCCCCAGTGTTTCTAACATAAGGACCCCAAGAGAAATGAACTTGAAAAGCATGTCACAATAAAACAATGACCAAATGCTTCTGCTCAGTTGCTGAAACATGAAGAAATCACCCACAAGCAATGAGGCAGCAGCATGCACTACTTAAATAAGTATTTAAGGACACTCACACTCTCCAGCAAACAAAGGTGAATTTCAGTCTTAGTCACACCCTATGTTAGGTAAGGAAAGCTGACTAGACCAGGAAGGTTGTCTTAATGTCTTTAGCTTTTCAGTCTCCTGGGCACAGATGATTTACTTTACACCTAATTGCCCTTTCATTATTCTCATTTACTGCCTCTCCTCAGCTTCTAAGCCACCTTCTCTTCCCAACAAATCCCCCTCATACTTTCAGTGTGTGTGTGTGTGTGTGTGTGTGTGTGTGTGTGTGTGTGTTCTTGCATTTAATTTTGATTACATGCATGAGTCTGCATCAGGGATTAATTACATGATCAAAGGCAATTTGACAGTGAGATGCTATGAGACTGAGAAATAGGACACCCCTCCTCTAGCAAACTGCTTAGAGCTCCTCAGACAAGGGTGTGGCTGGCCTTACAGGTTCCTCCCCTCTCTATGACGGAATGTTGTTGAGGCTGCATTCCTACAGGTCTTGGATAGGGAATACTGCTGCTCTGAGTTCATAGACCTGAGAGCCATGGCAAGCCCAGAAGACCGCATTTCACAACACTCTTCCCCATCCTCCGGCTCTTTCATCCTTTCTGCTCCGACTTCTGCTATGTTCTCTGTGCTGGGGGGGGGGAGGGGGGCGGGTTGTGATATGTGTCCCACTCAGCAGTCACATTTTTTTCAGCGGTTTGACAAGTTATGATTCTCTGCCTTAATAATTACCTACTTCAGAGGGAAATTTTTCTGATTAAGTCTGAGAAGAAGATTTTGATGTGGACTGATCTACATGGAAAAGTGACTGACTGTTCTATCTACTTCTGCCCACCTATCCATTCTTACCATGCCAGAACAACAAATCTGTCTCCCTTGCCTACTTCCTTGCATATCCTGTCATGTGTGGCCTTATATTTATAGCCAGGCATAGTATATATAGTATGGGTCCTCTGAAAGTCTAAATAGAGAAGAAAAGCACTCTTAGTCAGGGTCTCTATAGCTATGAAGAGACACCATGACAACAGCAACTCTTCTAAAGGAAAACATTTCATTGAGGTGGCAGCTTACAGTTTCAGAAGTTTAGTTCATCATTATCATCACGGGGAGCATGATGGTATGCAGACTGACATGGTACTGGCTACATCTTGATCAGAAGGCAACAGGAAGTGGACTGAAGGTCACACTGAGCAGAGCTTGAGTACAAGAGACCTCAAAGCCAACCCCCACAGTAACATACTTCCCTCAGCAAGGCCACACCTCCTAATAGTGCCACTCCCTATAATCTTACGGAGGCCAGTTACACTCAAACTACCATAAAAATAAATCTTAAACTCTTATTATCCTAATTAGTTAGCAATGTTAATTTGGAGCAGATATGTGTTTGGTGAAAATGGAAAGTATGGGGTTGGGGCAGGGCACTCATAGGAATCAAGGAAACTGTGTCCAATTAGTTAAGCATTCTAAATATGATTGCATGTGTTCTGCTGTTTCCAGTTCTGTTAAAGTTAACTAAACTTACTTCCATCTGCTGCCTCTTAAATGATAAAGCATTTGATCATTTGAAATCACCAACTTCCTGTCCGATAGCTTTTCATAGTGCTGACATTTCCTAATGAGAGGTTGATGTGTAAACTCCCATGCAATTTCAGACTGCACAGGAGATTCTTTAGATTATAATCAAGATTGAGTGATATGGTTCTCTTCAGGAAACATGAAGCACCATGTAATTAACTCAGAAACATAGAAAGAACCCACCACGTCATTAATATAGAGGATCGCTATAGCTAGACAACCTAACTCCAAGTGTCAAATAAGGTCATTGTTTTAACTTCGGTGTTGAGCAGAACATGGAGCAAATCATCTGCTAAGAACAGGGGTGCTTTAATCAGCAGCCAACAAATGAGGAGAAATGCTTCAGTGATGAGAAAGAAATTCTTAGAGATTGTGGAAAGATAGGAGCAGTCCAAAGGGACTCGGTTGGCACATCACTTGCTTGAAGAGTTTACTGGTTAGAAAAAGCAAAATTAGAGAATTTCTACACATTTAGACCAGGATGCTTTGGTGGCATAACCTATCTTGATGTCACTCTATTCAACTCCCAAACTAATACTCCCCCACAAAAAGACGTGATTTCATGGGCTCCTGAGCAAATGACTCGTTAGCAATAAATGAGATATCGCTGGTAAATATGAGTGTGCCCACCTTTCATGTGTAACAAAGTTGTTTTGGTTACTTTTCTGTTGGCATAATAAAACACCACTACCAAGGCATCCTAGAGAGGAAAGAATTTATTTGGGCTTACAGTTCCAGAGTGTTAGAGTTCAAAATGACTGGGACAGCACTGTAGCAAGCAGTGAGCAGGGGGGCAGGAATAGGAAGCTGCAGACTCACATCTTAAACAACATCCGGGGGGCTAGATAGGTCATGAATCTTATAACTCTTAAAACCCTTCTCCAGTGACGTCCAGCCCCCAACAAGGCTGTACCTCCTAACCCTTCCCAAACAGAGCCACCTGCTGGACACAAGTGGTCAAGCATCAGCACCAACGAGGGATATTCTCATTCAAACCCACCACAAAAGCGAAAATTATTAAAAAGTCATTTCAAAACTTATTTGATATCCATCAACAATTTGACAACTGTGTATATGTGTAAGTAAATAAAGAATATGTTTATACCAGCTGGGCATTCTCTGATCAATAACTGTCCATTTGCCTCGGTTGTCTAAACTATCTTACTAGAGGGTAGATGAGTCCCTGATTGGAAAACTGGGCTTCAGATATTTAAGGCTGCTTTTACTATCACACAAGAAGGTTGGGTGTGTGTAGCATGAATTCTAACTGGTCTTAATAATAAAAACCCAGAGTCAGATATCAGGGTAAATGCTGAGAGATCGGAGAAGTAAAGGAACCAGACACTAGAGAGACTTCTTACCTCTACCAAATCCTCTTGTCTCCACCCCACCTTATCACTTCCTCTCTTCACCCAGCCATATCACTTCCTGTTTCCTCCTACCAAGTGCTGGGCTTAAAGGTGTGGCCTCTAATTGCTGGCTCAGCACTCTGATCTGGCAAGCTTTTTTGTGAGAACACAAACAAAATATTACCACAGGTGTGCCTCCAGGAAATAGAGACAAGGTCCAGCCTTCCCTGGTTTGGAGTGTCCCCCAGGAGTCTCTTGATGTGATAATTCTCTGACACACATCAGCCATGCCGGAGCTGCATTGTCAAGTCCTGCTTGGCTGACGCACAAGAGAAACAAGGTGATGCCAAACCATTCTGATCCACCTTTCTACCAAAGGCTTGCTTAAAGTATCTGAGAAATCTCTTTATGGCTGCTTAGGGAAGAGTTTTATCTATCTGATGGGAAAGACAGGAGCATTCAAGTATAAGTGAACCGTTTCCCATGTCATAAGTCTTTAAAGTTTGGAACATTGCCATATCAGCTTCTTTTAATCATACTTTTTAAACATGAGAGATAATTAACCAGCCAGTTTCTAAAATGTAGTTTGAGGATTATCTTTTACCAATATCCATGATATCCCAGTTCTGATCTGTCTTAGATAGGATTTTTATTGCTGTGAAGGGACACCATGACCATATCAACTTTTGTAAAGAAAAATATTTATTGAGTAGCTTATAATTTCAGGAGTTTAGTCCGTTATCATCATGGTGGGACATGATGGCGTGCAGGCAGACATGGTACTGGAGAAGGAGCTAAGAGTGAAGGAGAGGTTACATTTTGATTCTGCAGGCAAGAAGAAGTGGTCTGAGACATTGGAAGTGGCTTAAGCACATAAGAAACCTCAATGACCATCCCCACAGTGACACACTTCCTCCAACAAGGCCATACCTTCTCCAACAAAGCCATACCTGCTAATAGTGCCACTCCCATGACCTTATAGGAGCCAATTACGTTCAAACTACCACATGATCTCAACTGCAAGTATGAAATATCTCTATCCTGTACCACTTTGCTTCCTATCCATCATTTATCTGCCCTATGGCAGTAAAGCACTGTCATTTTCAATGCTAAGTTTAACTGTTTTCTATGCCTTTTCAGGTCTTCCATCAGATACTCTTGCCCACACAACTTTTTGTCCTACTGTTTCCTTAGGAAACAATATTTTTACATTTCTTTTCCCTTGTTATTTTTGTTTTTGTTTTTTTTTCTTCCAGTGATGGGAATCAAACCCAGGGCCTTGCACATGCCAGGCAAGTACTCTACCACTGAGCTACAGACCCAGTACTTTTCCCTTGTTATTTTCATGTGTAACTCAGTAATAAAGCACAGAGTAATACTAGCTTTTCCAAATTCCAGAGGCCTTCACAAGAACCAAATAAGAAAACATATACAGAATTATAGGATTAAAAGATTACAAGGGTATAAATCATGCTATAACACTGAGATATTTTTATACTGCTTCTGTTTTGTCTATATGGATGCATAAAATTGAGCTTTTCATGTTCTGAATGCCATATTCTTTTCCTCCACATTTTAAATCAGAATTTACTTCATTTCTAAATCCTTTGGCTTTTTTTTCAAGCCAGCCTGATTCTACCAAACATTTCTCTTGCTAACAAAACCTATATGACTTTGAGTCAGTAACCTATATAACTTTGAATCAGAAACAATCCTGAGATCCTTCTAAACTGGACACCAGGTTTAGAGAGAAAACTTGTTTGTAGAAGTTAACACAGGAAGAGCAGAACCAGTATGAAGCCGGGATATGCCTCAGACCCTCTGCCATCACCAGGAACGAAATTTAACTTAGAGTAGAATTGAGAGAAATGGTTTCTTCCCTTATTCTCTACTCTGCTGAGCGCTAACCTTTGGGAGTTTCTGTTTTACTTTGTTTTTTGAAATTTTTAAGATGCAATAAGTTACAAAGATTCAAGATAACAATGAAGGTCTTATCTCAATAGGTAATCTCAAACTAATTTCTTAAATAATTGCAGACTTTCAGAGACTGGTAGATGTTTGAAGCTCTTATACTCAATGTTTTCCAGCCATTTGGTTGTTTTGGGTTTTGGTTTTCTTTTGTTATTTTGGCTTTTTTTTTTTTTTTTTTTTGGCAGAGGGAAGCTTTGGATTTCTGTCACTCATGGTCCTTTGTTTGTTTGTTTTTCAAGACAGGGTTTCTCTGTGTAGCTTTGAAGCCTGGAACTCACTCTGTAGCCCAGGCTGGGCTTGAACTCACAGAGATCTGCTTGCCTCTGCCTCCCAAAGGCTAGGATTAAAGGTGTGCTCCACCACCGCCCAGCTCCATGGTCCTTCTTGATGCCTCACTTTTCTCAGACATGATTTGGGTACCAGTTTGATATGAAGACAACATCCTTGTAGAAAATCTGTAGTCTCTACTAACTGTCCTCAAGGGTTTAAGAGTTAGCCCTTGCACCTCCCCTTGTACCCATGAACATGTGTGAGAGAGTTCTCATTCTGTGGTACATTTGCTTTCTAAAGGCATGTGCCCTCTTTTTTCAATCTCTGATGTGGCAGATGGATCATGGAAGATCGTGGAAAATTCAGCAACTGTTTGCAATGTTGTGTTAATGCACTGATAAAAAATTACATCTGTCTCTTGTGGTGTTTAAATATCTTGGGGGCTGTTGTTGACTGAAGGGGAAGGCTAGCTTGTTGTCAAGACAGAAAGTGGCTTATTTGGCAGTACATCTTCCACAGTCAATGCAAACTCACTAATCCACGGCTGACACCCCACCTATCTCCTTATCAAATTTCCATACACCAAGTATTTGCCCTCCTCTGAGTCACCCAGGGCTAGGGAAAAGACATCCCAGGACAACCTCTGTGTGGATCATTGATTTATTAGGAGAGCTCATGAGCTTAAGCTTTCTGCCCTTCCTTAACCTTTCCTGAAAAAAAACAACAAAAAGTGTCATGCCTAGGCTTTCCTCCTCATTCCTGTTTTGGTCTCATGAATAAACTGATGTTCCTCTTGGCATGTGGCCCTCTATGGGATGGCAGGTCCTCTTCCTTCAGGAAATGAACAAATAAATCTCTGGGATTTATGGGAGCAATAAAATCTCTGGTGATGGCACTAGCCCCTATGTCATCACTTGGTTCCAACTGTATAAATTAATGCTCAGGTATAATTTTTACACAATTGTGATGCCCCCTGTGGAGATCTGCTCGTAGACATTTTGGTACTTGGTGTAGATCAATTGAAATTTCATTTTTACCAGCCTTTCTGCATGAATAATGAGACTTTAAATAGAACGAAGATTCAAGGTTCCATATGTGCACAAGAAGTGTTTTTGGGGTGTGTTTATTCATTCAAAAACTGTTCAATTGACACTGTGTGTGTCTGCCAGTTTACTGGAACATAGACATGTAGCAACCCCTACCACCCACAAGTTTAATATTTGAACCAGATGCAACTGATCACATAAAATCAGTGTCTGGGCATAGATTATTACTATGACGTGCAGGTAGGAAGCTGCCATAGGACTGTCAACACTGTACTTGTTAGTTAGCTAGCGAAAGAACACCGTGTCTAAATATGCAAGTTAAGCCAAAGCCACAGTCATACTATCATGGCTTTGAGGCTTTAAGGTGAAAGCATTTACCCAAACGCCACCTCAAAGAGAAGCAGTCTGAAATCAAGCTACCATTTTGAAGAAGAGCTAGAAAGTAGGGAACAAAGGTGAAATTTAAAGAACATGAAGACTAGAGATGGTTAACGAGAGATTCAGAGGAGTTAATGGGGAACAAAGCCAGTGAAAAGTTGTCTAAATGAAAACACAGGTGGACAAGGAGCTTTTTATCTGGCCCTCAGCAATCTGGGACAGAGGACAGTTAATAGAATAGACATTACCCCAACATATCATGCAAACACAAAAGCAGGTACCATGTGAGATGTTTTTTACTCTGCCACAGTTCCAGTAGTCTTAAAAGAGTTAAGAATACCGATTTCCTCTTCTCAATCAGATAAGCATAGCGATATAGAATTCTGGAATTTAAATGATCAAATCACTACCTAACAGAAAGGAAGAAGTTCAAAAAAGCTCAGAAGGAAAGATGATGAGCACAAGAGGACCACAGTTCAATGGGTCTTCTCCACAGGAAGAGGGAGCAAGAGTTAATATTCTTCCAGGAGGTAGACACTGTAGGTTTGCTCACCTGGCCTACAGGTGTACCTAAAGCTCATGAGATCATCATCCTCTTCTGGAGACAGAAACCATACTACCTTGAGTCCTAAACCATGAAACATGACACCACCTCTGGAACTGTAGAGGGTGGCCTGAGACATCTCACTTCCTGGTGGTTGATGGAACAGTGCAGACATTAGTGCTACACCCTCACAGGACAGGACCTTGATCTCCAGCACAACATTGCTATTGGTTTACTTCAGAATAAGATGAAGACTGACAAACAGCGCTGTTCTGTCTTTCTTCTCAAGCAAGTAAAACTATGGATCAACTCAGGTCCAAACAGTAGAGGTCTTGAGTACTTGGTATAGGTCAAAGGAACAGAACCCACTGGCAGCAGATTAAACACAGATCTTAAGGAAGACAAATCATATATAAAGTTTATGATCTAGAATCTTATCTTGTGTAGACAGACCTGAAAGAAATTCCTACATAAGAATTAGAGAGGCAGAGGGAAAGGCCAGCAAGCCCTTGCCTTCCATAATGATGTCAAGAAATGAAGTCATTTCTTTTTCTAACTTCCTGCCTCCCTCAGGCTGACATCCTGGTTTGCACCAGTAAGACTTGTCTTTGCTTCTTTTGCTTCTAAAACCTGGATTTACCTGCAGAAAAGTTAATTGTGGGAGATGACTGTGGATACAATTTGAATATAAAATGTCCCCACACACCCATGTGTTGAATGCTTTGTCCCAGCTGGCGATGCTGTTTGGGGAATGATGGAAACATTAGGAGGCGGGACATACTTGTAGGAAGTAAGTCACTGCAGGCTTGCCTATGAAGGTTCTTTCTTTTTCCTAAACCCTTCCTCTTGTGCTTGGTTACCCTGAGGTGAGCTGCTATGCTCATCAGCCTGCTCTCTGACATGATAAAGCAATGTAGCCAGACAACCAGAGACTGAAACTTTCATAGGCTAAAAGAAGTCCTTCCAGCCAGGCGGTGGTGGCACACGCCTTTAATCCCAGCATTTGGGAGGCAGAGGCAGGGGGACTTCTGTGAGTTCAAGGCCAGCCTGGTCTCCAAAGCGAGTTCCAGGAAAGGCATAAAGCTACACAGAGAAACCCTGTCTCAAAAACCAAAAAAAAAAAAAAAAGGAAATCCTTCCTCACATAAGTAATTTGTCTTAGGTATTTTGTCAGTGGCATAAAAACTCACACATGTACATGCTGTTCACACAAGTCAAATGATTGCTTCATATCCTAGAATCCACTGAAGGCATTCTTTAGATAATCTCTTGAAACTGAGGAATTGTAACAAAGAAATATTATAGGTACTAGAGAGATGATTCAGTGGTTAAGAGTACTTGTTGCCCTTGTAGAAGACTCAGGTTTGACTACCAGAACTCATGTGGTGGCTCATAACCATCTGTAACTCCAGTTTCAAAGGCTGTAATACCCTGTGCTGGCCTCTGTAGACACTGTACACATGTGGAGCATAGACATACATGCAGAAAAACACCCATACAAATAAAATAATAATTAAAAAGAAAAACATTGCAGGACCATTTTCAGTATAATATTCCAATTCTCATAACATTCTATTTCTCCACTAGAGAATACAAGGCACATTAATTTTGGTTAGGAGATGCTATACAGTACTTACTTTCAGAACAAATTTTGTATCTCAGACATAGGGCTGGAGTGATTTGTAATTTAAAATTAGATGGTGAGGAAAAGAAATCTGGATACTATTAAAAATTATACCTGTATTATGCTAAAAAGGATTTTTCAGCAATTGTCAAGCCAACACATCATACTGCCAAACCCATAAACTGCTTCCAGAAACAGATGGGATTTATATCGCAGACTCTTACACCTCATGGGAGGGATCTTTGAGTCAATTAACCCCTTGGCAGCAGTATCTAATCTGAAGGGGTATGCACACAAAATCCAAAGATATTTTATCTCCACTTCTAGTGCATAATTCTGTGTGGTACCTTCTCTGAGGCAAGGCACCCTGGAGTCAGAGCAGTTGGCAAAGTTTAATGATGTCTCCTCAAAATGCAGGCTCTCTCTTCACATACTCTCAAGGGCATCTTCCGAACATACTGACCATGCAGGTATTTTGCCACAGTTGGATGTATCATGCAGCCTCACTGAGATTCCTGATGTAAATGTCAAGCCCAGAATGAAGAAAATGGACTACAAAAATGTCAGTATGTGATGAACTAGTACTGATGTTTCAAATGGCAGACACTGAAGAACTGGTTTCCCCTCTAAAATGTGTCAATGCGATTTTGATATCTGCAATCAATTTCAGAAACAACATCAGGAAGAACTGTGGTAATAAAAATTTATAGTTCTTGTGGGGAGCATTATCTGCCAACGTAGCTTGATTTTCTTTAAGGTATTTGAGTGTGTGTGTGTGTGTGTGTGTGTGTGTGTGTGTGTGTGTGTCCCCACGTCTCCATACAAGGCACAAGAAACCTTGGATAGTCCAAGTGATTGCAAAGATAATATAGATTATAGTTTGTACCCTGAGTTGCTTTTCAGGGTTGGTTGGAGAGTGGGCTTCTATTGCTGAGGAAAACACATACTTAGAGCATAGGACTCAGATGGCTCAAGCTGAATCTGACCACATAGTCACTTTTCTGCAGTTTAGATTCCATGGTTCCAGAACATACTATGCAAGCTGCCAAGGGAGGCAAGCAGCTAAACTGCCCTACTCATCTGGGACAACTCGAACCATGGTAAGTGCCAGCATGACAAGACATGTATCAAGGTGCAATCAGTGGCCACCAACACCTGACTAACTTGGTGGCCACTGATTGACCCAACAGGAGGAAAATCATGCCTGGTACCAGAAACTTAGCCAGCCTCCCCAGGCTAGTGAGGTTATGGATTTTAGAAGAGAATCGACTACCACCACTTTGCTAGACCAGCATAATTCCTTACTACATTCCAAATCTTATCCTTATACCCACAGATAAATGTAACTACCACCCCTCATCAAAGAAGCCTCTTTTTACAGCAAATAGAGACCACCACATAAAATCACAACTGGAGAGCAGAGATCAATGGATTATGGGGATCCCAGCCCCACACATACGTGTGTCTCACAACTCCTACATATATTACTCAGTGAACATGGAGGAAGAGGTGGTCGGAGGTTATGAGGGCCAGAATACCAGGAGGCCTGTTATGAAACAGTACCTCCTAGAAATGACCGCATAAACAAGACCAGGACAATGGTCATATCAATAGATATTTTCATGTGAAAGGTCGATGAAGAATTAAAGGCAACTAATGACTTCTGGGAGAAAGATAATTAGCCTCTTTCAAGAATGAGCCCCCTCATTGGCTGCCCAATGCACAGCAGACAGCCCTCAAACTATATACATGAGCAACGATAGACTCAGCAGGCTGTGTGTGTGTGTGTGTGTGTGTGTGTGTGTGTGTGTGTGTGTGTGTGTAGGTATGTATGTATGTATACACAGATGTATATACATGCATATAATGTACATGTATGTAACAATAATAATCAAAGAAAAAGGGGCTATCATCTTGAAAGTGAAGGTGGCATGGAAGGAGTTGGAGGGGGTATCTGGGAGGAACTGGAGGGAGAAAGACAGGAAGGAAGTGGTGCAACTCTATTTCAATTAAAAAGATACTTAAAACCAGTAAGTTTCAACCAGCCATGGGGGTGATAGATAGACCTACTTTTCAGAGAGGAAAACTGAAATTAAAGGAGGCCACCAGCTTTACTGCAGACTCACTGCACACTGACTTGGCACTCCCACGTTCTCTCCTGCATCAGATGTTGGCGCGACTAGGTACTATGTGAGGTAGAGAACCTTAGCAGCTTTACTGAATTGAAATTTCTTTATCACAATGGTGTCTTCAAAGAGTTTGTAAATAGTGTAAGGAAGTTTCATGACTAAATAAACAAAATTAAAGTCAGTAATCAAAGATACTCTAATCTCATTTGTTTTACCAAGCTGATGGAAAGTACTGTGGAAGGAAGGCTATGTAGGTGGGAACCCTAGTTGGGACGTGCAGATTGGGTGACTGTTAAGAGTTTGACCCTGGGCAGTGACAGCATCACTGCTTATCAGTCAAGAGACTTCAAGCAAGTACCAAAACCCATGCCTCCATTTCCTTCTCTCTATGTTGAGGGTGGTGAT
Source organism: Onychomys torridus (assembly GCF_903995425.1). Taxonomy (NCBI): domain Eukaryota; kingdom Metazoa; phylum Chordata; class Mammalia; order Rodentia; family Cricetidae; genus Onychomys; species Onychomys torridus. Next base: position 86,705,423 of record NC_050452.1, on the reverse strand, counting down.
AATGCATCTCACTGCAGTCATCACTTGAGTTGAAAAAGCCAGTATCTGTAAAGACATAACGCTTATTCTACATAAGCACCACGGAAGTGTTGGCCATTATTTTTGAACATGGTGTAAGATAGCCATTTCTTGAAATTTCCAATGTTTTAGAATGTATACTATTTAAAGAGGGGGGAAATGAGAATAATAAGAAGTGGCCGGCAACAGATAATCCATCGTAGCTCACTGAACCGACAGTTCTGTCCCTAAGAGTCAGATCTTCATTATAACTCTCGGTTGCTGGCGCCTTGGGAGATCTGTCTTGCTGACAGGTTGCTGCCTTGTTTGCTGAAGGAGAGCTGTGTGAATTATAGCTATCATGAAATCGCCGCTGAAACCTGAGCAGTTGTTTGAACAAATATGCAAGGTGTCCAAGATTCCTTAAAGGGACAAGGTCCATCTTGAAACCATCAAGCAAAAGAAACACTCACTCACTTGCAGGTAACCTTGTACAGCTTAGACAGCGGGTAAATTAATCAAGGCTTCCTCAGTCTGAGTCACTCATCAGACAGCCCTGAGCAGCTTGCTTTGGGTTATCAGTCTCACCATAAAAGAAAGCATTTACCCCAAAGTTAACACAACATGGCACACGGCAGACAAGCGGGAAAACATACAGAAAGCAGGACCGTGCTTCCAACCAGATGCTTCTCAAAGTATATGGCAAACGTTTTTGAAGAGTCCTGTACCAATTTCAAGAGCCATTCTTCAAGATTAAGGGAAGCGCAGGAGGGATACAGACAAAGAGCAGATGGTGTGCTTGACTTGCCTAAGAATTTGAAAGGAGAGATATTACAAGGTGATAGAGTGATGGCAGTTGATGTGTATTTCAGGCAGCACCCAGACATACACGTCTTATTTCTATGAACTGCCCCCAAGTCTTCACTATTCAAATAACATCAACTTTCTGTGGTGAGCCAGAAACACAGCATAAATTATGATATGTCAATGCTACAAATTGCAATTTAAGATTCCCGACTTGTCTGTGAGCAGGAGTTGTGCTATGGCTATTTTCTAATCAGCATTAGCATATTTTGCAATATAAACCAGTCTCTTCAGTTCAGCCGTTTGACTTCTTTATAGTATGTTAACAACTCTCACAGCTGAGGAAAACACACTAGCATGCTTTGTGTTCATGTGCTGACTCCTCTTTCTGACTGCTACTACCCAAAATGCACCCTGTTAAATGTCATGGGGATTCACAGACCTCAACACTAACCATGAAGTAACAACCCTGAGCCTTATCAAAGCCTAACTTCCAATGTCCTGAAGCCCCTTCCCTTGACATCCATTCCTGGTAATTAAATGTAAAACACACCAGGATTTCAAACACAGGTTTTTGGGGGGCGGGATTTATCTGCAAGCACATTTCCTGAAGGATTCCCTAGTGAAACCACAATTTCAGAACATGATTATGTCTTTATGGTCTTTTACTTGTTTGTTTTGACTTGTAGTTTGGTGAGTTTTGTGAGGATTTTTTTTTTGTACTTGTTGTATATGCATGGTTTTTTTTTTTTCTTTTTGGTTTATATTTGTTGTTTGTTTTAGAGAGAAAGAAGGTAGAGTTGGTGGGAAGGATCTGGGAGGGACTAGAGGAGGGAAAACATGATCAAAATATATTGTATGAAAAAATTTTTCAATTATAAAAATTGCTAAGTGTGTGTAGTCTCTAAATGAGCTTTGATTTTCTTCTTTCTTTTAGATCATTCTGCTACATTCGTAAAGTGGGAATGGGCCAGTATTGAACAAATCTAATCACATACATTCTCTGAATTCATCATGGTTTCCACATATTAAGCTTTTTCAGTTCCCAGCATCTTTTTTCACTCCCATCGTGACTGCAGGTCCACAGCCAACCTATCTATCCAGGATGAAAGTCCTCGATGCTTGATTAGGACTTTCCGTGGCTGAGATTAATCTGCTGGACAAGTTATTGCATCTCTCCTGCCAAACTGACATTTTCCTGATGCAGATACAACTTTGTGACTGAGTGGATTCCATTTTCTCCCCTGCACCACACCTCGCTACCAAGGAAGCGTTTTCCCTTCTGGATGACGGCAAAAGTAAATCTCCTTACAAAGACGGAGGCGAAACTGCAGCTTTCGAAGCGGAAGACACTGGTTTTTCTCATTCATTTTCAAAATGGATAACCAAGTCTTTTCTCTAAGTCTTTGGCTGGATTTTGAAAATTAAGAGCTGCATCCTGTTTCCACATTCTTGTGTGAACAGAATGGTACCATGTTATTCTAGAGTCAGCACTATAGCCCAGGCTAGCCAGGATTCTAGCTCAGCCTGCTGGTGCCTGCTGTGACCATTGCCCGCCCACTACATTCTTTCTTCCCCATATTTGCCATTTTCTCCAGAAAATAATGATGCTTATTATTAGTACTTTGTCTCAACCACCTTCGAGTACTATTGATGGCCCCTGGGGGAAGCTCTGTTTCCTCTTCACCTGCATCACTGATCACAGCACACTTTGTCCAGCATTGCTCCTCTGCCCCTTGGCCTTTCTCTCATACTTTGACTCACTGAGGTTAAAAACGCCATTGCTTCAACAATCTCTCTCCTCCGGGTTGCTCATTCCTCAATCTCTGCGTCCCATTCTTCCCTTGACATCTGACCTCTCCTGTTGACAGATGGGACAGGAAATTTTGGTTTGGATGCCCCTCTGTTCCTTCAAAACCAACCTTCCATGTCTAAGAAGCTGGCCTGCCTTTTTTCCAGATCCGTTCTCCTTCTCCACCACTTTGCTTCTGCCCTTGACTTCATCCTTAGGGGCCAGCTTGCCAAACCACATGGATTTGTAACATTTGCTGTTTCCTTTGTTTGATTTTTAAACTTTTCTTGTTCCTAGGATAATCATCAGCAGAGTACCAGCTTTGTGTATTGATAAATACCTACCTCCTAAAAAGATTGCCTGGCACACAGTAGGCCCTTAATAAAGACTTGCTGAATGACTGGACTTTGAATATTCAAAGAAAGAATGTGTATAAAGTGTTCAGTGAATCCTCAATGATGAAATTTTTAAAAAATGGTGATCTTGCGGAACTTGAGTTGTGGCTACCAGCCACTGGGGATAATGTGAGAGGTGATGGAGAGAGGTGAATACCACGGCATTTAACAGGAAAGAGTTTTAATGTAGTACTGCCCAGCATGGCAATTCCAGACAGCAAAGCAGATGACAATTCAAAAGTTACAAGGTAGAAATTTGAAAGTTTTCATCATGAAAAAATAATAACCATTTGAAGAGAGAGAAACATACTTAACCTTATTTAAACATTATCCAATGGCTATGTGCATAAGAATATTATACAGTACCCTACTTATGTATATCGTTTCCATATATCATTTTATTAAATCTAAAAAAATTAGATTTAAATGATAATAGAATCAAGTAAGCCAAAAGCAAAATTATTTTGTCTCTTTGGTAAGATAATTATGATTTAGTAAATGTTCTTATCTAAAATCATCAGAAAAACAACACATAATATAAAATAAACATAATTCAATTATTTCATTGATGGTCTATTTTGTCATTTTAAAGTGAGCTTTTAGGATTCAATTTGATAACATGCCCCTGCTTATATTTTCTTTGATTCATTTTTATGTTATTCAATGAATATAGTTTGTCTTCTCACTTATTTCTCATGGTTAATTTGTTGATTTTTGTTCTGCAATTTAATTCTTTCCAGAGGAGTCTGATTGGGTCAGAAGATCCACATGTGCTGGCCTTCAAGCTTAGTACCTCTCTGATTGTTAAGTGGAATTTTGCTCTCAATTCTTTAACTCTCATAAGTCCCAAATTATACAAAAAAATGCAGTCTAGACTTAAGAGTGGGAAAATCCTGTTCTGAATTCCATTTCTGGCCATCTCAAGCAGTCTGAGGTTGTAAAGGATGCTTATAGCAGCTATGAGGCTTGGGACCATGGCTCTGGAAGTTGATTCCAAGACAGACATGCTGAGGTTAGACACCTCCTCGGTGCCCTCACTTGTAAAGTAAGGTGTTCACAAAGCCCACTGTGTGAGTTACAGTGTGAAGTGAGTTAACATGTAAAACATTTAGAATCCTGTCTGATAGCTCATAAGTAATGTGGTAAGAATTGAAGGGAATTCAGCAAGATGGCAGTGTTCTTAACCATGACAATAGCCAGCACAGTAACATGTGACAACTCCTCTGTCAAAGGACCATCTTATGCACACATCATCTCCTTTCACCATCACAGCAACCTCCTGAGGGGTGGACAGTCATCATCCTTGATTGATAGACAAGAAAAATGAAGCTCAGAGAAATAAAAAGACTTGAAAACATTCATGTAATTGGCAGAAGATATTTTCATACCCATGAAACATAATTAATTTGGATCTAGTAAAAGAGTTGCTCTCAGTAAACATTATATATATAGTTCCTTGCTAATGTCTATCTGCCTGAAAGCAGACTTATATTGTAGACACATTTGTGTCTTGCGAAGTGCTATGCTGGGAGTGGTTTTCCCATGTCTCATTAGTTTCTTAGGAATTTATCAACATTCACTGTTCCCTTTCAAATACAGGTCTATATATAACTAACAGATTTAAGGGAAGGTAGCTTTATATTGTCTATTTGCACCCATATCAGACACGACATGAGCAACAGAATGAACATACTAGAAGGCACTTGGCTTTGAACACGATTGTGCCATTTTCCAGCTGTAAACTTGGGTGAATTGTTTCAATAACATTCTGTGTCTTAATTTCTTCATTCAGAAAATGGAGATGGTAAAAGTGTGCTGCTTCATACATTTGTTAGAATGTTAAATAGTACCATGCACTTAAAGTCTTTTGCATAGTAATATAGGCATTCATTAGACAAATATGAAGACAGAGAAAAGAGCAATTTCTTCCTACAGTAGTTTTCTAATCCATTTTCTCTAGGAAAAGTCATAATCCTGAAACAACTAAATTATCACTGATTTCTGCAATAAGTCTGGGGAAACTGTATGTATGTATGTATGTATGTATGTATGTATGTATGTATGTATCCCTTAGCACCTGGCAAAACACACTGCATATGTATCATCTCTCTGTGTTTTAGAGTGATCACCAGAGTCATGTACCTTTCTCCATCCTCCACAGGATCTGCTTTTCCTTAATAACCTCTCTTGGATGAGGATTTATTCCATCCATGTTGTTATTTCTATCATCCATTTAATATATCCCGCATTATAGCTAGAGATGCAAGGTCATCTCAAGAAAATGACTCAGAAAAATTCTGACTCCTTTTGTATCTCACCCATGTTGGATGATGGAACTAACCTCATGATAAATTCTGCTTCAGTGAATAGTGGTCCTCGTGGACTCTTAACGCCAGAGATACATCAGGAAATATGAGCCTTGCCTAACAGACTAACATATGCCTACCCAATAGTTACAGAGCTTCCCTTCCTCTGACAGCTTGGGCTGTATCCTAAAGCATCAGCACCAGTGCCCACCTCACATTATCCCCAGTGGCTGGTAGCCACAACTCAAGTTCCGCAAGATCACCATTTTTTAAAAATTTCGTCATTGAGGATTCACTAAACACTTTATACACATTCTTTCTTTGAATATTCAAAGTCCAGTCATTCCGCCTTTGGTAACTGAGTCCATCATATAAAAAATAGACTGGTGTGAACTGATCCCCTCCCTCGTAGTCACTGACAGCCGCACAAGCCCCACACTTCTCCCTGCAAATTACTGGCAATAACTGCAAAGACTTGGAACAGCAGGCAGACAAAGAAAAACAATTCAGTTTCTCCCTGCCTGGTTGCTCCTCTCCAAATGTGACAGCTTTTCTAACCAAATGGCTCGTGTTCTAGTCAGACCAAGCGATACCCAAAGCGAACAGTGACACCAAATGGTTAGATATATCAGGAAAGAGTGTTTACTTTTCAACACACACCAGAAACAGCCAAGGGAGTTTGCATGAATAAAGACCAAACAAGGAGGAAATAAACTGAAAGTGGGCGGCAAAAGGAAACAAATACCTTGAGAGACAAGAATGACTTTTGAACAACAGTTGTATCTTTCGTTTGGTAGCGTTGGTTTTGTTTATCTGTCTTATAGTAAATTTGAGCATCTACTTTGATCTTTTCAGCATGGTGTATAGGAAGCAAAGAAAGTGTGCTCATTTTCAAAGGACACTTCCTGAACCTATATTTGATGGGCATGTCTGAGCACAGTTCTGAATACATAGAAAAGTAAAGACCTTGCAAAAGTACTCCAAGCCTTGTTTTAGTCTTCATGTATATTTTCATGTCTTATTATTTTCTGCACACATGATTTTCTACTTTTCATAGTTTGAATTTTTACTTAAAACTATTATATCCTACTTAATTACAGCCCTTACTCAGTTCTCACCCAATTAAAGCCAGTTGTTTGTAAGAGTTTGTTTTCAACAGAAAGCATTAATGGAAATACCAATGATCCAGAGCAAAGAAACAAAAATGCTGGCATTTCTTTTTGGTGAGATTAAACATTCACAATGATATCCAGACTGGTTTTAATCAATCAACACATCAATTGATTATAAACTACACTGAAGGTCCATATAATTAATCTGTTTAATGTGGATTTTATGTGAAAATAGCAGGCAACAAAGAGTGGTACAGAGAACAGAATTTAAGAATTAAAAGACAAACAAAGTAAGACAAAATGAAATTATTTGGAAGGTAGAGGCAGGAGGATTGGAAGTTCAAGTCTGACCTCAGCTACATAGTACTTTGATGCCAGTCTGCCTGACTGTTGAGACTCTGGAGAATGGGAAAGAGAAAGACAGAGACAGAGACATACAAGGACAGAGACAGACAGACAGACAGAGACAGAAACCAAGAGTATATAGACATTCAAATGAAAGAATAAGAGAGGAACATGACTAAAAGACATGTAGAAAAAAGAGGAAAGGTTTAAATCATAAGAAACAAAGTCAGAAAAGACTATGGATCTACAAGTGACAAAGAGAATGGAGGAACTGGAGACTAAGCTGCAAGAGACTGGAGAGGGAAGAGAACACAAGGTTGGGTCAGGAAGAAATGGAGTCTAAGAATACCTTAGAACAGCAGCTAGTGTGCTGGGAAGTAAAGGAACATACAAAGAAGCCAGCAGTTGGCTCTGAGTGGATGTTTCAGAAACACTTACTGAACTTTAGTGACTGCTGAGACCATAGAGAAATAAATGAGTAGAAGCAAGACTGTCCATTTGTGACAGATAAACTGATGCAAATACATTCATTCCACAGTTCATACTCTTATCTCAAGACATGTTACTGAGAAAATTATCAGGATGGCTGAGATGCTAGAAGGCAGGCCACTGATCAAAGATCACACCAGAGCCACTTTGTTCTCCAAAGAAGAGGGCAGTAGTCACAACATTCCCCAGAGTGGCATTGCTAGCTATTCTGCAGCCAACTGAGCCTCTTGTGAGACTGTTCACCCATGGATCATAAAGCAATAAGAGGTACTCTCCCTCAAAGCCACAGGCTAACAAAACTCAAATGTCAGTCATGGGAAACCTATTGGTTAGGAGAGTCCAAGAGACTCCCAAAACAATCAAAGCAATTGGTATTGTCCTTGGTTTCTTCCTAGAACTGGAAGGTCAGACTATATTGCTGAGCATACAAGATATTCAGACACATGACTTGGAGGAATTGAGCTGGAACTGATTAGGAATTCCCCTCTCTGAGGGCTGTCTCTCATAGTATTGGAAGGTACTATGTAAGCTGCCAAGGGAGAAAAACAACCAATGGTTAGTTCTACCCAGAGGTAAAGCCTAAAAATGTCCTGCCCAGCAAGATATCCCAAATGGTGCATTAGTGGCACTTCTGTCTTGGGGATAACCAACATTGTCAAATTAGACTTAAGTCCTGCTCAATAAAAGGGAATTCATATCTGGTACTATACGCCTAGCCAACTACCTATTGCTAGAGAGGTCATAGACCCTAAAAAAGAACCCACGGTTCAGCTGGAAGCTCCCCTTGGCCTCATTCCCCCACCCCATTCCAAATCTCACCCTTCTCAGAGAGCCCACCAAGCTGTACTTCCTACCCCTGATCTGCTCACGACCACACTTACAGGGTATTTAAGCTCTGGTCCCTAGACCTGCCACACAATTTCTACCCCTCCCTCCCTCCCCTCACGTCTGGGGGTCTTGAGAGTCACTGAGAGTGCTTTGCTCATTAAACCTGAACTTTTAATTTGACCTGATCTGGCTTATTGCATCAGCAGAGAAACCCACTACCATGGATTCAAAAATGCCTATCACTAACTACTGCCATTTTCTTAAAAGAATATAATTTCTTACTATACTCTAAATACTTATTCTTATAACCACATAGAAGTATGGTTCTCAGCCCTCAATTAAATAGGCTTTTTCTATAGCAGATGGAAGATACTACAAAGATCCACAACTGGTCAAAATGTAGAGAATAAAGTGCCCTGCTGATAGGTCTATAACATAACCACTACACTTAAGACTTAAAAATCATGGATGAAGGGGTGGAAAGATTGTAATAGTCAGAGGATCATGATGCCTGCTGCTGTATAGAGGCTAATAGATATAACAAGGAAGCTATACTCATGAAATCTCAATAATATGTTACCCAAACAAGATCTACATAACAACAGCACCAGATGACATGAAAATGGATGGGAGAAATTTCATCTAGGGTTTCATCCTAGATGCAGAGCTGGTTACAGACAGTCAATGACTACTGAGCTAGGGAGAGCCAGTCTTCTCCAGGGATGAGCTCCTTGATAGATTATCCAGTCCCAAGTGGTTAGCATTACATACACACACATACATGTGAGAAACTCTAAATAGACACAGTAGGATACACACACACACACACACACACACACACACACATCTCACATGTGGGGGGTTGGCATGGGAAGAGTTGAGGTGAGGAGAAAGAGTTGGAAAAGATGTAAACATAGGCCTTATGTATGAAACTCTTTTTTCAAAATTAATTTTAAAAAGTATAGTAAGTAACAAGAGGATGGAAGGTCTTTCTTCTGCATCCTGGTTGTATCACTAGACATTAGATATAAATTTTTATTGGCCATTTTAGTGTATGTACTTTACTGCCTAGACTCAAGAGTGGAGGCCTCACCGTATTCATTTTGTATATTCATACCTGCAACCTAGAGCTCTACTTTTTTGTGTATTTATGTATTGCCTCTTCTTACATAGGTTTATTACTACCTTATTAAGTTTGGGTTGGGGAAATCGCACTCTTACAATTCTTCACTCACTAGTAATTATTCATCTACTTGCTCAATTGATACCCCAAGGACTCAGTACTTGTCTCTTTCTCACCTTCTTTCTAGCTGTCAACCTCCACTTCCTGTTTCTTTTCAGAACGAATTTTACATCATCGTTCGTCACCCCTCTGCCATTAACTCCTGCCCTGGCCCTCAAAAATAGTTCTTCCCACACCGTCTTCTGCCTCCCTAAAGTTTATCCAGATCAGGCAGGATAATCTTGTGTACCCTAACTCTGGTCACATCTTCCCCATGAGAAAAACTTTTTCACATCTCTCCACTGGACACAGATCATTCTCTGCAACCTAGCTTCATTTCTTTATCATTTTTTTGTATTGAAAAAAAAACCCAACTCAAACGTTTGTAACATTCATTGAAAGTTCAAATAATTCGTGGGGCTATAGTGGTGCACACCTTTAATCCCAGCACTTGGGAGGCAGAGGCAGGAAAGTCTCTGAGTTTGAGACCAGCCTAGTCTACAGAGATAGTTCCAGGACAGCCAGGTCTACACAGAGAAACTCTGTCTCGAATAACCAGGGGGAAAAAAGGTTCAAATAATAAGTTTTTCTGCCTTTTACTTTGTCCTGTTGCCTGCAATGCTGACGTCATTGAATATCTAAACTTTCCTGTTCATTCACTCTCTGTTCACATACTGCTTTCTTCTGGGCATTCATGGCTCACTATTTCTAAGCTCACAGATATCCTCAGTCAACTTCATGCTCATCATTACCTTTGCAACTATCTTAAATCACATGCTCATTTACTTCCTATTTCCCCTATCAAAATACAAAGTCCCGTAACATCACATACTTTCCTCACACTGCAGCTCCAGGATCTTTAATACATGGTACATCCTTAACAACTAAGTGACAAATAAACAAACACATGTGTTGGATGAGAAGATGCTCAACTTAGGGACAGGTATTTTTCATTTATTTTCCAAAATATATTCCAGTTATATTGCTGTTTCTTTGTATATACAATTTAATCTACCATTATTAAAATGATATTAAAGTAAACAAGACAAAATATCTAAAGACCAACTTCTCAGAAAATGGTTCTATGCTCATGAGGTAAATTAAAGTTATTTAGAGATGAAAACTGTTTTGAGTCTGGCTAACCAAGTATTATTCTTGTTGGTTCCCTTTGCACCCCAGAGAGCAGCTACAGTCATATACTGTTTGATGGTGGCAACACCTTCTGAAAAATGTGCCACTGGATGATTTGGTTACTGTATGAATATGGTAGAGTAGACTTACACAAACCTACATTTTGGTGTACTACATGTCTATATACACCCAGGCTGTGTGGTGTAATCTATTACTCCTACAAAGTTGCACAGCCTGTCATCCTACTTAATACTGTAGACAGTTACCAAACACTTGTATTTGTGTATCTAAACAGAAAACACTAGGTGACCAGAAATTTTCAGTTCTATCATAATCCTGCAGACCACCACTGACTAAAATGGTCCAATGACTGCTCACAAACTACAGGAACCAAGCAGATTATAGTTACATGCAGCTATCTGGGATTGGTGGTCCTGAGCAAATGAGAATGCCCTCCCCTCATCTAAAAGGGCAACTACTGTCCTCTAGCTGTTGATCTTTGCCCATGAGCTAGCTGGTACCATGTTGCCAAAATTTGCTGTTTTTAAGAGAAATATGAACTATCTTTTCTTATGTCAAAAAACTCCCATCCTAAACAACAAAAAAGAAAACTTTCCTTTCTTCTACAAGAAAGTCCAGAAGTTAAACAAATTTGGAATATCTTCCTTAGTTCTTTTTCATAATCTGTATCTACTTAGCCAGTTTTACTAAACTATGATTATTTATATTGCAAAAACATTTTATTATGCTAAGATTTTGTTTAAAAAGAACAAACAAAATAATGACCTTAAGAACCCACTGGATTAGTGCAAATATTTAGGTTATAGCTGAATTAAGAAAAACAACAGAAAAATCTAAAGTGGGTAGAGAAGTTAGACAGCAACCTGGAAATGTATTTCTTCCTACGGCATCTTGTCCAGACCACATTTCAATCCCACCATTTATGTACCATTAAGATTACCAGTTTCAAACTTTGCACAGTACATCATGTACTTGAGGGAATGGTCCTCAGTGAACCACGTTACAAGGCAGATTTCACAACAGCACAAATCAAAGCATTTTTTTTAACACAAATCTTGTTGCTCACCCAAATATATCCAGAGGAGCTGCCTCGTCAGTCCCCAAAGAGAAACCTACACTGTACTTATAATAATTAATAAAATATTATGCTTCAATCATCATCTTTCATTTACTTTCATCCCACCTCATTTAACTTCCATAGAACATTCTTTTTGTGAGTGGCTTAATAATGTGGTTTAGGTTTAGGAAGACAAAAAAATCACCACCACAAAGCCACATATTTGGAATTAGGAAACTTTCAAAAATATTTTTCAGTAATAAACCAAAAATGAACAACATTTGCTAATACTTTTTTAACTAAAGAAAAAAATATGGGTACGGGTGTTTAGCCTGCATGTCTTCGAACCACTTTTGTATAGTGCCCATGGAGGCCAGAAGAGGGCATCAGATTCCCTGGACCTGGAATTACAGAGGGTTGTGAGCATCCATGTGGGTGCTGGGAATCACACCTAGGTCCTCTGGAAGAACAGTCAATGCTCCTAACTACTGAACCATTGCCTGCTAATACTTCTTAAAATCCTATAGTAATGGAACCAAATTACTTTATAATCTTACTATGTTGATCTGATTCTATTTTTATATTTATGACAAATACTGCTGATTCATTTTTGTGATCCCTATGAATGGACATTTCCTGTCCCTACTGCCTGTTCCCAAATACCTGGCAGCCACTTCCCAAATTACCACACAGAGGCTTATATTAATTATAAATGCTTGGCCAATAGCTCAGGATTATTACTAATTAGCTGTTACATTTTAAGTTAACCCATATTCCTTATTTACCCTCTGCCACATGGCAGTACCTTCATTAGCATGGCACATTCATCTTTAGCTCCCTCTGCATCTAACTGGTGACTCTCCTGACTCTGCCCTCCTTCTTCCCATCATTTTCATTTTGGCTTTCCTGCCTAACTTCCTGCCCAGGTACCAGCCTGTCAGCTTTTTATTAAACAATGGGAGTAATACATATTCATGGTGTAGAAAAGGACTGTTCCATAGCAGACCCCAATTGTGACTTTTCTCAAGATCTTAGATCTATGACACAGGTTTAGCCTTCTCTCTGTATCATAGAAAGGAAAAGCCTAATTTCTTCTGCTTTGTCAACCTCTTGTCTCCCTCACCTCCAAACTGGAAATCATATTTCATGGTTATAATTGCAATTAGAATTTTGTAAACCTTATTACTCAAAGGATTGTTCTCAAAAATGGAGATTGACTATAGCCCTACCAATTATTGATAGGTCTTTCTTTCCTCTGAACCATCTTCTTTGGGGTTCTACTTGAAGCATTCCCTGGTCCCCATGCAAGACTGATCATGCTCACATTTGGGAACACCGAGAAGAGCATGCTCCTTCAGCTGGTTCAGTGATGCCTGAGTGGCATTTGGATTCTGAAGCTACTTATTCATGTCTCCTCACTCTTGATGTCGGTAATTCTGTGTGCCAGTGGAGTTTCCTTGGGATTGGAGTAAAGCTGATATTGCTGTAAATCAGAGGCTGAATAAGAGAAAGTTTCCATGGCTCAACATAAGCAATTTGAGTCAAGGGTATGATAACAAATCAGAGGACTTGTGTGTTATGAATAGAATCAAAGGTTTTAAGTGATCACAAATAGTCAGAACTAGCTAACTAGTGTTTGTGTACTATTTTAACTGGCGATCTCTAGAGGAATAAAAGAAAGAAACTGGCTCATATAGCTGTAGGGACTCGAAGCCATAAAATCTGCAGCCCAGCAGGCTAGGGCTTCAGAGGAAAGTCAACATTTCAGTTTTGAGTCTGAAGACAATTTGAAGATTGCTTTCTTCCTCAAGGCATCTATCTGTCTTTTAAAGCCATCAACTGATAGAAAGGGGCCTCATGAAGGATGACCTGCTTGACTCAAGCTTTTCTGCTTTAAATGATAATCAGATATAAAAGCACTCCTTCACAATAACATTTGTCTTGTGTTTAACCAAAACCCTGGAACCATACTTGGCCAAACTGACACTAAAATTAACCGTCATCACACATTAGCCTTGAAGTGAAACGTATCCTAATGCTCTCATTCTCTAACCAGATTGGCTCGGCATGGATAATGAATTATGAATATATTATAACAGACTCCATAATTGTTGATAATGCGGCAACTAAATGGGAACTGTAGCTCTGGGCCACTATCAGAAACTATGATAGGATTGATTCCTGCTTGCCTGGGCAAGCCTGGCACCGAACAGCTAACACTTGGGGACTCTTTAAATACAAGACCTATGAATGAAAGAAAGAAAAAGAGGACATGACTGCTCCTAGGTATGGTGGAGGAGATTTATTGTAGATATGAGGGAGAACATAGCCAGAGGCAGAGACATCTGGGAGAGTCCAGCGTGAACATGGCCAGACTGAGGGAGACAGGGAAGAGCAGCTGCGGGAGGGGCAGCCCAGACCCTGGACTAGAGAACTCAGGGTAGGCTATGTCACCCAGGAAGACCCCAAACCGGTAGGGACTGGGAGGTGCTGGTGCTTTGCCATGTTAACAGGCACCTCAGGTGGGATCTTCGTCAAAAAACAAAAAACCCTTTGTCCCAGGTTTGAGACCTAACACCCTGAAGTGGCTCTAGCCTTCTGACATCCTCCAATAACCAACACTTGCAGGGAACAACTGGGTGGGGAAATTTCTTTTCTTTTCTCCACTAACCCTTGAGTATATTTGTCAAAAGTTCTCAATCGCAAGTCATCACACCTGAATTTGATTTTTTCAGCAACTATTCCCAAGTCACTCTCAGAAATAACCCACCTTTGTGCTTTTCATACTTCTTATCTTTTTAGCAATGTGGCAGATTTCACTATGAAGCAATAAGTGAACTCCAGAATAATCTTAGAACAAACAGTCCCAATATGTATCTAATAATTTCTTTCCTAAAGTCCTGGTGAAAACAAGTTATAAAACTAACAGTTTCTTCCATTCCAATGAGAAATGTATGTTTATTGTAACAAAGTGTTTTATCTTAACTTGGTGAGCACTTTCGTCTCCTCCACAATGAAAATGAGTGAATTATGCTTCAATACTTCATTTAGAAATAAATTTGAGTTTTCACAGTAGCTTATCATCTTGCAGATGCCTCAACTACTTCCTTAACAACATTAAAAAAATTGAGAAAAATAACACATGAAGCATCAAAGATCAACCCAAAGAAAACCTTCATTTGATACATCTGCAGCATGTGGGAGACTCTGACATACAATACAACCCAGCCCTCTGTGGAATGCCACTGGTTCCCTGTGATAACTAGGTCCATGTGTATATCCTCAAATGACAAGCATAAAAATTCCTTGATGCATTTCCATCTACAAACCAAACATTGTAACAAACAAAGACACTGAGAAAGCTGTTATCATCTTCAGAGTCAAGTGATTGAAAAGAACAATCCTAGCCACTGAACATGAAATGTAATTTGTTCTAGCCTATAACTGATCCTTAGAGGATAATTTCAGTGGTATGGCATGATGAAAGATTCTTAATTACCAAAGATACATGGTGTGGGCTTATCAGCACTTTAGACCACTGGAGTTGATGAAAGCTGACATATTAGTACGTGAGGAATTGCTGTTGTATGTGGAAAGAAGTTGTCACTTGACAGTTGGTAGTAGACTGGGAAATACAGTGGGAGGCAATGCACAAAATACAGGACAAAACAAGAAAGTAGGTCAGTGGTGTTCTGAGTCAGCAGTGGAAGTATGAAAGACAGCCTTTTGGCATCCAAAATTATTTCATAAACCTTAATTTCTATTTTTGCATGTATATGATATACATCAGTAAATTATATCAGTACAACATAAATAAATATATTTTTGATATTGATGCCTTTCAGTAAGAAAATCTGGTTTACCCTATAAAAATAACCATATTGGCTATGTGCCAGACAC
Organism: Onychomys torridus; assembly: GCF_903995425.1. NCBI lineage: Eukaryota > Metazoa > Chordata > Mammalia > Rodentia > Cricetidae > Onychomys > Onychomys torridus. The sequence goes on along the minus strand of NC_050452.1, from coordinate 86,690,024 downwards.
CATCCAAAATGCTTTGTATGTAATAACTTATTTCTTCCTTACTATAACACTGTCAGATAGGCACTATTATTGTCCTTGTCTTACATTGAGTAAATTGAGTCACAGAGAAATTAAATGATTTGCTCATTATCCAAAAGCTGGGATGGTAGAATAGATTGGAAGCCACATAATCATGTCTTGGTACTCATATTTGAATGAAGCTATAGGAAAGACAGTGGTAATATTTAGCTCTCTGTTTAACTTAAACTAATTTCAGAATCATTTCAGAAGAACGTATTAAGAAGGGTCTGATCCAGTTTAGACTCCCGTCAGGAGCTGCCATGTATGGGTGTAAATCGTTTTTGAAAGTCACACTGTCATCAAAGAATAAACATAAATGTTTGTCTTGTCTTTATTTATGTTATATGTGTATGCTATATTTTTATGACAATTTTTATTTTTGAAATTATAATTCCAGAGTTTCTCCCCTTCCCTTTCTTCCCTCCAACTCTTCCCATGTAATGCCCTTTGTTCTATCTCAAATTTAATTGTTTTACACACAAACGCTCACACACACTCTTAACTATAACCTGCTCAGTATATAATGTCACCAGTATGTATATGAACTCGGGGCTGATCACCTGATATTAGATGGCTAGTTGTGGGGCTCTTCATTGTGGAAGACCATTTCTTACACCCTGAATTCTCCTGTTGCTTGCAGTTCTTTGTCTAGGGTTGAGGCCTCATGAACTCCTCCTACTTCCATGTTAGCATGTCCTTTGTTGTTGTCACTGCTCAGGGCTTGTTTGGTCAGCCATGTTGACTGAGACTTTGTGGGTGTAGCCTCTCTAGTATTTCCAGGACACACAGTCTTACAACAAACTCCTTCTTCTGGATTATACAGTCTTACAATGATCCCTGCACCTTAGGTGCAGGAGCTATACTGTAGATATATCAACTCGGACTGGGTTCTTCATGATCTCTTGTTCTCTGCATTTTGATCAGTCATGGATTTCTATAATGATCTCCATCTGTTACAAAGGGGGGTTTCCTTGATGAGGGGTATGAAGTGCATTTACCTGTGGCTATGAAGATAAACATTTAGAATGTTTAGCAAACATTTTTAATGGCTTAGTGAAGTGGTAGTTGTGAGTTTATCTTCAAGATCCATGATTTCACAAGCCCCAGGTAACTGGCTAGGTTTCCAATACCAGGTGTGTTTCCCTTCTTGTTGAGTGGGCCTTAGGTCTAATTGGTAATCTGTTGCTTACCACCAAGGTGTGCACACCACTACTGAATCCATAGGATTATCACGCCATGCTGGTCATTGTTGTGGTTCATAGGCTTCACAGCTGGATAAGACTACTGGTTGCTTCCCTCCTTAAAAGCTTGCATTTCACCTTCTAATACAATGAAAGCTAGTCCTGGAGAAAGAGGTCAGATCTAGCTCATATCTTCTTGGCCCTGTCTGAAGCACATAGTGTCTTCAGTATAAGGGACTTGCCTTTCACATCATTTTCTTTACAGCTGATTAGTATTCCATAATGCATATGTGCCACATTTTTCTATCTTTGAAGTACATTTAAGTTGTTTCCATTTCCTAGCTCTTGTAAACAGAGTGGCAATGAACATGGTTGAGCAAGGATCTGTAAAGGAGGATGGTGAGTAATCTGGTCATTTGCCAAGGAGTGGCCATACTGCAGATTTATCCTTAGCTTTTTGAGGGTTCTCCACACTGATTTCCAGAACGGCTGAAGCAGTTTGCATTATGGACATTGTTGAGATAATTCTTAGCCATTTTCACTTCCTTCTTTGTAGAACTCTCTGTTCAGATCCAAAGCCTGTTTTCTGAGTGGGTCATTTGGTTGGTTGGTTGTTGTTTGCCCTCTTTATATATTCTGGACATTAAACCTCTGCCAGTTGTATGGCTGGCACTCCCCCCATTCTGTGGGCTTCCTCTTTCCTTGATTGGTTGTTTCTTCAGCTGTGCAGAAGCTTTTTAGTTTTCTTAGGTCCAGTTTGTCAATTAGTGGCCTCAATTTCTGGACAAGTAGGGTTCTTTTCAGGAAGTTCTTTTCTATACCTATAGTCTGGAATATCCTTAAAAGAAGTTGAATGAATGTCTTCTAGGTGTCATTGTTCACACATGGTGAGGAAAAAAACAGGAGTTGGGAATGAAGCACACAGAAGAAAAGGGATGCAGAATGGAAGGGAGAGCAGGGGAGGCTGGTACACAAAGGAAGAGAGGCAGCTTCCTGGGACTGGCTTTGTCACCCCTTCTGTGGGTTGGAGCAACTTACTTCGCATCTCTGGACCTCAGTGTCTTAACTTCTAAAATGAAGAAACAGGCGTGCTATCTGAACAATGGGGGCATTTAGTACCCTACAATTTGAAGGTTTACAGGAAATCTTAGCGCTGTGACGCTGATGCAGGAGGGAAAAATTACACAGCCTCGCTTGTTACGTGGATCAGTATTGTTACTCAGGATCAGTATTGTTACTCAGGATCAGTATTGTCACTCAGGATCAGTATTGTTACTCAGGATCAGTATTGTCACTCAGGATCAGTATTGTTACTCAGGATCAGTATTGTCACTCAGGATCAGTATTGTTACTCAGGCAACGTAGAGACAAAGCCAGAGAAAGAGAGGTAACATGGAACGCAGAGCTCTGGAAGATAACAGTCTGTAATTAATTTGTATCTGAATTATGTAACTGCCTTGTATGCTAATATTCTCACCCAGTGATTAAAAATAACTCTATGTGCTTTAAAAAGTAAGCAGGGCTTCTCAGGGTTCTACTGGGGATCAGGTTACTTTTATTCCTTGAATTTTTTTTCATTTTTTTAATGAAATCCCAAAGCAGCTTTCAAAAATCTAAATGTAAGTATTGAAGAGACACAAAACATCATCTTTAACAGAAAACAAAATGCAATATAATTATGCTATTCACAAGCACGTACATTTTAAGAGTAAGATAAACATGGCTATAAGTAATGGTGGCTAGTGAAAGGATCAACATGTACTACTCTCTGTGGAGTATAATATCTTCATTTTTGTTTAAACTTCTCTATGTAAATGTACAGATTACCTAAAGGTGATGTCTGTATGCCCTTCTCTGGGTTCCTGTAATAGGCTATTGTCAACTCTACTTGTTCCAGTGGAGAATCAGTTTAATTCTACCCCCACCCAACCCTGAGCCAGTACTTAAAAGTGAACTCTTGGAATAGAGTAAATAACTGTTGTGTACTTAGTTGAAATATAATATATGGGATGAATGTTCTCCCAGAACATTTTAAAGGCTTCTGCTGTCAATTACGTCATTCACAATGGTCTCTGCAGAGCCTCTGGTGAACTTCTAAATTTAAGTGGAGTTTTTGTCTTTGAAGTCTGAGTTAATTGCAAAGTGCATTCTAAATTAATCACAAAATGTAGCTGGATTAATTGCTCTTGTGGTAAGAATACATCGGAATAGTCAGAGCACTCATTTGTAAGTGTTTGCTATCTCTGCTTTTAGTAGCTGATGAAGAGTTATCCTTTCTGAGAGCATAGAGTTTGTGGGTTCTTAGTTGATCAAAATTAAATTCTGTTACAAGTATAGAGAATTATCATTGTGTTCTTATAGGGTTTGGCTGGAAAGCAAACATCCCATTTATTTATCTACTAATTATATCAGTTCATATAAACTTCAGAGAGGGAGAAGGAAAGACTGAATTTCTCATTTCCATCTATTTAGGAATTAAAATTTCACTTGTCATAAGCCTCTCATCTACCCTCATTAACACCAGTTTTAATGAGAACCAGTGTTCACCTCTGTCCTGTTTTAATCACCAATATTGTAGCAAGCTGTCTCCCACTGCCACAGAAAGGGTAGTCCTTGAGCCCTGCTTTCCCTTCTGCATGCCCTGAATTAAGAGCCAAAATGAACCTTTCCTCCCAGTGGAGGTTTGAACAAGAATGGCCCCCACAGACTCACATATTTGAATGCTTGGTCCCTAGGGAGTAGAACTGTTTGGGAAGGATTAGGAGGTATGGCCTTGTAGGAGGAGGTGTGTCACTGGGGTGGACTTTGAGATTTCAAAAGTCTGTGACAGGTCTAGTCTCTCTTTCTCTATCCTCAACTTGTGAATCAGAATGTAGCTCTCAGCTACTTCTCCAGCACCATGCCTGCCTGCTGCCATTCTTCCCATCATGATGGTCATGGACTTATCCTCTGAAACTGTAAGCAAGCTCCCTGTTAAATGCTTTCTTTGTAAGTTTCCTTAGTCATGTTGTCTCTTCACAGTAACATAAAAGTAACTAAAACACCCTTAAGTTGCCTCTTTCTACTAGCAGATGGAAGGCTGAAAGCTGCCTCTGTATGACCCAGTAGGGGGAAAATATTAAGGGGAAGATAGACTATATTCCAAAGGCAAAGAGAGAGAAGGATCTTCAGCCTTCACAGAGGCAGTTAGCGGACATATGAGAAATGCAGAGAAGTGGAAGCATTAAGCAATGGAAAGAGAAGCCAAGCTGAACACAGCTCCAGCCACACAGCTCTTCATCAGGAATAGAACAAGCAGAAGCTTCATCCAAAAGCTAATCCAGGCATACTGTATGGCACAGGAGATGGTGATCCCAGCCACAGGACAGACACACAACTCTCAGAGCCCTCAAATCCAGTTGCTGGTTTGGCTGACAGTTTTTTCTTCAGCTGGAAGAGTCGGCAATGGAAGGCCAGTTCCCTAGCCAAATGCTGTGGCTGGTGACACCCTAAGAAGAAACATCATTTAAACCTAAGATACTTTGAGGATCTGAGAAAGAAAGCAAATTAAAGTCAGAGAACCTGATGTTAACCAGCTCTGGTGTGGAAGGTGACTGTAGAGAGTGAGAGGGCTAGATGCTGATAAACCAAAAGTACAGGTGGCAGAAGAGTCAGCCTGGGTAGAGCAATTCTAAGGCAAAGGGGCATTTTGTGCTTTTGATGCCTGGAGGAGCAGACCTCATCAGCCAAGGAAGATTCTAGAGTTGAAAGCCTTAAGCCTGAAGTCAGAGGTCCCTGAAACATAACACACACACACACACACACACACACACACACACACACACACACACACACACTTAAACAACCTAAGAGAAGCATAGGACACTTGCCCCGCTCCGGATCAGCACTAACGTAAATCACAGCACACAAGTTCACAAGTTCAAGTAATATCACAATGCCTGAATATACTTAATGTCTCTGATTCTCAAGGATGCAGAGTGAAGAGACTTCAGCTTCACCATCTTCTTTCACATTCATGAGACTACAAGAAAGAATAAATTTCATGAGAGGAATATATGAATAAAGAGCTAAAAAAGGAATCTATCACAACCAACACAGTAGTGCAACAAAGCTCCACTACCAACAGGAGAGAAAGAAAGGAACAGACAATAATCCAGCCATCCAGAAAAAACAACAAGCAAAAATAAAGGAATTGAAATCTCACTCGGTAACAACCTTAAATATAAATGGTTCCAACTCAGACTAACTGGCTGAATTTTAAAAAGCAATGCCCACATAGGAGAGCTGGCTCTGCCCCTCCACATGGGAGAGCTAGACCTGGTAGTGTGGGAGTTGGCCCACCCCAACATCTACCCCACTGATGATCTACTGGAGTATGCGAAAGGGCTGGCCCTGCAAAAACATGGTCTCAGGATCTCCATGACTCGGAACAATAGCAGGATATATGAGAGGGAGGATCCAGTATTGATGGTATAGTAGAAGCCAGAGGCCTTGAACCAGACCAATGACTCATTGCAATTAACCTTTGCAACTAAAGGTTTGGGGGAAAGGGTATACTGCGAGACACACCATAGCTTTCAATGCCACTATAACTAATGAATATATGAGGAGAGGCAGGAAAGATGGAGGAGTGGAATGGTATATGTACAATGGAACTGGAGGAGTGAGTCAAGCCCAGAGTGTGGCAAAATGGTTTATTTTTGTTGGTTTTGTTTATTTTAATTATTTTATTTTGTGTGGGAGGGCACAAGAGTGAAGGTGGATACGGAAGGACTGGGAAGTAAGTGGGATTGGGATATATGCACACCCATGGGAGTGTGAAAGGCAAAACCACAACAATTGTTATCAACAATTAAAGAAACATGAGACATTGAGGGAAAGTGAGAAATTACGTGTAAGGAACTCAGTAGTGCCATAGCCAGTCCGGTCATGGGTGTCCGAGGGGGTAGAATGGAGGGGAGTGGTAGTCAAAGACACAAGACTCCAGGCTCACGTCAACAGTGAACCATTTTTATTTTTCCTACTGCTGTTTATATACTATTGAGCTAGCGACTAGATGTAGTATCACAAGCAGAGCTTGAGCAAACAACATCTTTGACTCTCTTATCTGAATTCTTTCCTTCCAAACTTCCCTGCAGACAACATTTTTGTCCCCCTTTTCTGAGTTCTTGCTTTTGAATTTCTCTGCTCTTGTGGCCTTGTTTTACTCAGCGGATATTCCTTCTAGGCTTTTCCTCATGCCTGCAGTCATGGAGCCACATCTGAGTTGGGTTTTGTTCCTAAGAAAGGCACTGAACACCACCTGAACTCAATGCCTTAGAAATGAAAGAGTTTCCAAGAAAGGAAACAGCTACTGAATTCCTTTGTCTGGAGGTTTCTATAGGGTTATGGTAGAAACCAGACAAAAGCTGAGATAATCTCTCTGAGGACTAGTAAATTCCGAGAGCTATCAGGGACTGAGCCAATGGAGGACTCAAACACTCTGTACCTGTCCTCCTGACCCAGCTAGGGAGGTGATCATCTATCGGTACTGCACTGCCCACCCAGCTAAGGATGACTGATACATCCTTTGTCCATCTTTGACAGTGGTCTTACCAGTTATTGACCTTGACTGTCTGCTAGCTGTTGGCCGCTTAGCCAGTGTTACTATCTTCTGACCTTTCTAGAGTCTCGAGTGTTATTCATTATACATTCTAAGCTCTTTGTTCTCATAGCTATCAGGATATAGCTGCATTTGCTCTTAGTTGCCTACAAGATGGTCTGGGGTCTCTTTCCTGAAGCAGGTGGGGACTTCTTATTAGAAGGTATTGTCACTTACAGTTTAGCATGTTACAATTAGCTGCATTAGAAGCAAGGATAAATGAAGACAATAAGCATTGCATAGATTCCTCAAGAGCTTCAGATGCCATCCAGCTTGCCATCACTTGCCCAGAACCTTGTTTTTACAATTCTCTGTCTACCTTGGTAATCTTATGCCCAGCTACAGCTCTTCTTAAGCATTTTTCTCAGTGCCTCAGATCATCTGTCTTAACCCTAAATCTTCCATTTTATTTTTAAAAAATTATAGACTATCTTGTGATCACATTTTTCCCTTCCCCAACTCCTCAGAGATCCTTCTTCCCATCCTCGTGCCCACCCAATTTTATTTTCCACCCACTCCAAAAAAAAAAAAAAAACCAAAAAAACAAAAACAAAACCCATATTACAAACTGGAATAGATTTCTTGATATATAACCTACAAAAGTTAAATCAAGATCAAATAAGCAATTTAAACAGCCCACAAACCTTAGTGAAGTAGAAGCAATAATTAAAAGTTTCCTAACTAAAAGTTCAAGGCCATATGGATTCAGTGCAGAATTCTACCAGACCTTCAAAGAAGAATTAATGCCAATACTCCTCAGATTATTGTACAAAACAGAAACTGGAGGAACATTTCCTAATTCTTTTTACAAGGCCACTATTATTCTGATTCCAAAACAACAAAGACCAAACAAAAAAGGAAAGTATAAACCAACATCCCATATGAACAAAGATTCTCAACAAAACACTTGCAAACCAAATCCAAGAACACATCAAAAAGATCACTCACCATGATCAAGTAAGTAAGCTTCATTCCAGAGATGCAGGAATGATTCAACATTTGTAAATTGATAAATTTAACTCACTATATAAACAGACAAAAAGACAAAGCCCACATGATCATCATCTCATTAATGTAGAAAAGGCCATTGGCAAAATGCAACACCCCTTCATGACAAAAGTCCTGGAGAGATGAGGGACATGGGACTTACCTCAACACAATAAAGGCAATTACACAAAGCCCACAGCCAATGTTAACTCAAATGGAGAGAAACTCAAAGCATTTACAACAAAAATCAGGAACAAAACAAGGTTGTCCAGTCTTTCCATATCTACTCAACAGAGAACTTAAAGTCTTAGGTAGAGCAATAAGACAACTAATGGAGATCAAAGGGCTACAAATAAGTAAGAAAGAAGTCAAAATATCTTTATTTGCAGATTATGTGGTTTTATATATAAAAGACCCTGAAACCTTCACCAGGAAACTTCTAGAGCTGATAAACAATTTCATCAAAAAGAATTTATAGTAGCAAAATACAAAATTAAGACACAAAAACCAGTAGGCTTTCAATACACAAACAACAAACAGATGAGAAAGAAATCAGGGGACCAACACCTCTTCAACTTTTTTCTTTAACTAAAAATAGATTTATTTCATCCAATGTATTCTGAGTATGGTTTCCCCTTCCCCCACTCCTCCTAGTTCTCCCCATCTCCCCTCCCACTTGGCTCCACACTTTTCTATCTCTCATTAGAAAACGGGCATCTAAGGAATAATTAAAATAAGACAGAAGCAAAAACAAGTAAACTGGAATATGACAAAATAGCCAAACAAACAAACAAACAAACAAACAGAAAAACAAGAGTCAAAGAAAAAACACAAGAAATGAATATTATAGACAGAGAAGCACATTGACACATGCAGGAATCCCATAAAAACACAAAACTGGAAGACAAAATATATGTGCAAAGGACCTGTAAGGTTTAAATAACTCCCCACTTATTATAAGACAAAGAACCTTCAAAGACAATGTTGAGTTCAATTTATGTTGGCCATCTATTGCCAGACATGCAGTCTACCCTTAAGTGTGGTTTGTTTCTTCAGTGAGACTCCCCTTTGGAGAAAACCTAATTTCTCATTTGCACATAGCTATCAATTAGCAATAACTTTTGGGCTAGGGACGGGGGCATGTGTACACTTCACCTTTCAGCTCTAGACCCCATTTGGTACAGACCTGTGCAGGTCCTGTGAATGTTGCCTCAGTCTCTGTGATCAAAACTCATTATATTCATGTAGGAAATTCTCAAACAATAAAAAGCAGTTGCTCTCACAGAACGAATCTTAAAAGGTCTTATTAATAAAAACAAATATAAAAACAATATCTGGAGTCAGATATTGGGGTGAATGCTGGAAGATCAGAGACAGAACATGCCACAGCTAACATTACCTTTCCAAGTTCTCAGCTGATCTTGTTTCCTAGGCTGAAGGCCTCTGTGATGGGTGATGTTGCTCTATATGCTGTGAATGTGCTGCTCTGATTGGTTGATAAATAAAATGCTGATTGGTCAGTAGCCAGGCAGGAAGTATAGTATAGGCAGGATAAGCAGACAAGGAGAATTCTGGCAAGAGGAAGGCTGAGTCAGGAGACACCAGCTGCCTTCCAGGAGCAGCATGTAATGGCACACAGGTAAAGCCACAGAACACATGGCAACATATAGATGAACAGAAATGGGCTGAGTTTAAGTGTAAGAGCTAGTCCGAAGTTAGCCTGAGCTAATGGCTGAGCAGTTTTAATTAAATATGCCTCTGTGTGTTTACTTGGGTCTGAGCAGTGCAGGATGAGGTGGACACAGGAATTTTATAAGTGGCTGTGGGACCTTGGTGCCAGGCGAGCACAGGAAAACTTTCAGCTACACCACTGAGTCCTCATCTGAATGGCTCTCAGCTGAACTGCTCCTCAAAAGCCTAAAAGCCTAAAGGGGCTCAAGTTCTGGTTCTTATGCCTTATATACCTTTCTGCTTCCTGCCATCACTTCCTGGGATTAAAGGTGTGTGTCACTATGCCTAGCTGTTTCAAGTGTGGCTTTGAACTCACAGAGATCCAGACGGAGCTCTGCCTCCAGAATGCTAGGATTAAAGGCGTGTGCTACCACTGCCTAAACCTATGTTTAGTATAGGGCTGTTCTGTTCTCTGACCCCCCCCATATAAGGTTATTGGGGTGTGCAATATATTGGAGGACACAATATCACCATATCACATCTTTCCCATAAGTTATTATTTTTAACATAATAATTGAATATACAACTGGGTTAGGGGAGAGTAAGAAGATATTCATTCCTGTGCCATCTAATACAACAACCCTGCACCCACCATTCAATAGCCCAGAGGAATCATCTTATTTCTCAGAGAGAATAGAAAAATCAAACATAAATGATGGATTGAAAAGCAAGTCATATACAATGTGAAAAGAATTAAGATAAAATCTACAGAATTATTCTGAGAGGTAAACAGCTTAATAGAGAAAAATAGCAAAGTACATTGACTGGGCACACATTAAAAAAAAACACAAACTGAAAACCAAGAAACAAATGAAAATATACTTCCACTTACTGCAACAAAAATTAAAATTAAAATAACCATATGGTTCAGTTTAATGCCTAGCTAGTTAGCAATAGTCAAAAGCACTATTATATCCTGGTAATATAATTTGCTGCTAAGTTTTAGCAAAGACTATGACAAAATGTTTTTCTATCCTTGGGTTTTGAGATAGTCTCCCATAGCCCAGGCTAGCCTCTCACTTGTTATGTAGCCAAGGAGGACTTTGAAGTACTGACTCTCCTGCCTCCGCTTCAAAGTTCTGAGACCACTACATGCAGACAACGTCTGGCAAAGTGCAAGGTGAATTCACAAATATATATTTGACTCATCCAGTCCACCTTTGTCACCCATTATGACACCCCCTGGGGAACTCTAAGAATTTATAAATACACATTTGTTGCAGTGTTCTCAGTGTTACAACCTGAAGGATTGATCGTGAGAGAGTTGGCTGAAATCTAATACAATATGCCATGTAATGGTTTGCAGACATTGAAAGGTTTGAATTGAATCTTTAAAAAAAACTGGAGTGTTTCCATCATGCATTATTAAACTGACCAGGAAATGCTCTCTATGTGCACAGAACTTTCTCGGTGTTTGGTCCTAGAAGAAGATGCAAAAGAATTCACAACAATCTAGTAACACTGCTTATCCCAGGGAAGGGCAGAAGTGAGAGGGAGACAAATTGCCTCATTAATTTGCTGTATTCTCACTATGCCTCAAACATTGAACAATTTTGAGGTTCCTAAATACTCAAACGTGACCCCTTCTTCCTAAGAGTCTTTGTTTATTCTCTGCAGGCCTATTCACAGTAGATGGTCAAGAACCTTTGTATCACACTGGCCCCTTCTGAGAAAAAAGATGAAAAGGAAAAATGGTGAGTAAGGAATCAAAAAACACACTGATTGAGGAGTGTGATTCAGTGTGGAGGTGGCAACCAGCACATTCGGTTTTCTACCAAATTCATTGAAAGTTGATTGCGGCATCGCCGTTCCATGAACAGTCTGCAGATCTGTTCTGGCAACCAGCTTCTCTACTGCAGCGGAGTCAGTACCAGCCTCAAACAGTGGTAAGATGCAGCTCTGAAGCCCACTACTTTCCACTCTCCTTTTCATTGGCAACCCTGTAGCCTCATCACCATCCAGGGACCACAGATTCCATCCTCCAACAATTAACCCACATTTCAGCGCTTTGTCCTGCTGAGTCCCAGTTCTGGATTTTCAGGCATGGGTTCCATGTCTGAAACACCCCATGTCTCTGGAAAGCCTTCCTAGTCAGAGTACTAGCTTGTGTGCCTCCACCCCATGGTCTCCAAACAAACATCCTACCCTGATTTTTTTCATGGCATAGTCTTTACTATACACGCCATTATTGTTTTCAGTTAACTGTGTCTCTAGCAAAGTCTCTGAAAGCAATAACCAAGTCTGCAGAGTTCTAGCATCTGGAATTCATGAGACATACTGTAGTAATAACAACTTTGATGGAGTGCTCTGAGCTAAAAATTAAACACACATTATCTGAGAATAATCCTCAAGTCTACTACTCCACCTCCTTGTGGATACATAACATATGATCTGTGGATGCTATCTGCTGCTTTGATCTCTCATATTCTGAAGTGTCCAATGCCATGGCCAGATCAAAATACAGTCATCCTTAGGATCTACTTCCTTTTGCTAATATAGCAAACCAAAGACAAATTCATCTAAAAACATAACCCTCTAGGTGATGGGTTTCAATGAAGCACACAAAGAAAAGCAATGTCTTCAACCCAGAAAGGGTGCCTTGAGCACACTGGCTGTACTATGGAGATTTTTTTTATTACTTATTGTTTTGTAGATCACATCTAAGAAAGACCATCTCTTTTCCCATTTGGAAGGACAGAAGGTAATGTGATGTCATCACTGCCCTGCCCTACTCCAATGCTTTATCATCTAACAGCAGCAAAAAAGAAAGCAACTCTATATATGCATTATATATACCTTCACTGTATTGATTTTAATTAAGAATTCACCTTTAAAGTTATCTACCACTCTCCCCTCCACATAGAACCGAAAGGGCATTTTTGAGTCTGTGGTGAAGCAATAATCTACACACAATCTAATGAAATAGGCTCAGTGGGGAATCATTTCCCAGGTGCTGGGGATGGGGTACTCTTCTCCTTAACACTGAGCCCCATCCACAGCCTCCCCTGGATATCACACCAAAAAAATGCCAAGTTTCATAGGCACATTTGAAAAAAAAATCTCAGCATTGGCCTCAGTCTTGGGAGGAATGACATCCAAAACTTCTCCACAGAGATGCTTGCTGCTCTTGGAGGCAGTCAAGGCCAGTAGTAGTCAAAAAGTCAATACACAGTAGAAGCAGTAGTGGTAAGCAGTTAGCCAAAAGTTCTTCCCTTGACACCGAAAGGAAAGAACACTTCAGCACCAGTCTAGAGGTCCTAGAGGGTAAGAAGGTAAAGCCGGAAGAGTGGATAAATGAAGGGAAAAGATGTTGGTCTGGGTGCAGCTAAGGTCAACCGGGTTCAGTGATATGGGCAAGCTCCACACCGCTACCCTGCCATCTAGTGGTGAAAGATCCCCCAGGCCTTTTAATCAGCTCCTGGTCTACTCAATCAATAGCTTATCAGCAGTTCTCAACCTGGGAATCAAAGGACCTTTTCACAGGGGTAGCCTAAGATCATGAGAAAACATGGTCTTATTTACAGTACAATTCATAACAGTAGCAAAATCATAGTTATGAAGTGCTGACAAAAGTAATTTTATGGTAGGGGGTCACCACAACTTGGGGAACTGCGTTAAAGGACTGCATGCAGCATTTGCAAAGTTGGGAACCACTGGCTCCATTTGCAGGGGTTTCCTATTCATGGTCTCATTTCTCAAGGGGAAGCTATGAGGCGGTGACGTCTCTGTTTTTCCCGTGAGGACACGGAGACAAAGATCTCTAACTGATTTGTCACGTGTCTCTAAAAGAAGAGAAGTAGTGATTGTTCATAAGCCCGATGGGTGACAGTGCATTGAGAAGTCTAGGGCGGTGACTGAGTGCCCCACCTACCCTGATGAGGGAAATACCGAAGAACATGTATGTGACAACTAAAGAATGATTGCATTATTAATTTAAACATCAATAAAGTAAAACGACAAATCAGGCAAATGGGCCCAAAGAACAATAACAACAAGAACTCGGAATGTGGCACAGGCATCACTGCATCAAGGGAAGCCGAGCTAGAGGGTGGGAGCTACCTTAGCACAGGGCTTTGTAAACATTTTCCACTCACAGCCCCTTTTGCATCCAAACATTTTAAGATGACCCCTGGCATGTAGATTATATAAAATAAGCATAAAAACCAAACATCTACTGATAATAAATTATAAATACATTTATTTTAAAACAAACCTTTGATGTCTACATGATTTTACCATTTATTAAAGACAAAGCAAGTGTGCCTACACAATAAATGTAGGTGCTTATCTTTTTTGCATAAATGATTAAATATTGGCTGAACAGTAACTACTGCAGGACACAGAGCATCTTTGATGCTTCTCATGGTTAATTAATACTTCAGTTTCATAATAATCAATGCTGAGAATTCCTCTTTGCATCATAACAGTGCAAAAATGGCAGAAATATATTTTGGACCATTTCAGAAATTATTGAAAATTCTGTCCTAATCCCAAATCAAAATTCATTGCATATTATTTTAATTTTATTGTTTTGAGGGGTTTTTTGAGATTTTCATGTATGTGTACTGTATTTACATCATTTTCACCCTCTCCTCTTCCTTCTCAAACTCCACCTATATATCCCCAGCCCCTCTCAAATCCATATTGAGTTCCCTAATTAATATTGATATATCTATATATAAATTAAATTTCTTATGTATATGACCTACTATGATCCATTTAGTGTTGCTCATATGTACATGTGTTTAGAGCTGACCAGTTGGTACCAGATAACCTATGAGGGGCCTCATCTCTGGAGAAAATGGATTCTCCCCCTCTCAGTGGCCATTGAGTGCCTAGAGTTCTTCACTTAGGAGTGGGGCATGTGAGATGTCCCCCTCCATGTTATCATATCAACCGATGTAGCATGAATCTTAAAAGTTCTTACTAATAAAATCAAACCTGGAGCCAGGTATTGGGGTGAATGCTGAATGATCAGAGAAACAGAACAAGCCACAGCCACTTAACCTCACCAGTTCCTCAGCTGATCCTGTTTCCTCAGACTGGATGCCTCTCAGCTGAACTGTGCTGCTCAAAAGCCTAAAAGCTTAACACGGCCAAAAGCTTCTAGTTTCTGGTCTTCACACCTTATATACCTTTCTGACATCACTTCCTGGGATTAAAGGCATGAGTCACCATGCCTGGCTATTTCCAGTGTGGCCTTAATCTCACAGAGATCCATGCCTCCAGAAGGCTAGGATTAAAGGTGTGAGTGCCACCATTTTCTAGCCTCTGTATGTAGTGGCTGTTCTGTTCTCTAACCCCAGATAAGTTTATTGGGGTGCACAATATTTTGGGGAACACAATATCACCACAAACTGAAGTTGTCATTATCCAGATCTCGTTCAGGCAACCACATTGTTTAGATTCCATGAGTACAGCTTCCCTGTCATATATAGAAGAAATTACCTCATAGCAGATGTCCTGGTCCTCTGGTTCTTACAGTCTTTCTGCCCCTTCTTTCAGAGATGTTCCCTATGCTTTAGATGTAGGGTGTGCTGTTGATGTACCGGGGATGGGGATTAGGTCAGTTATTCTCTGCATTTTTCACCAGTTATGATTTTTCTCTGATGGTCTTCAGCTGTATGCAGCAATTCAAGCAGCAATTTTTAAAACCAAACATTCTAACACTACTCAGAAGATACACTAATTTGATAAATGTTCAAGTGTGATAACAGGAGAAGGTTACAAGTTTGGTTTCTGTAGTTAGACTACTGTATTTAGAAGAGCGAAAACTTTTTATGTGTGATCAAGTGTTCCCATTTATATTATATTTTCTAGCTTGAGTTGGTTTGGGTCAGAATATTTTCTCGCAACAGCAGAAAAGTAACTAATACAGACACTGGACCAGAGAAGTGAAGCTGTTCCTGTGAAAACCTGAAATGCTGTTTTCTGGAGGAATGTGGAAGACTTTGGAACGTCACACTAGAAAAGCCATTGAAAACTGTAAGCAGAGCTAATGGAGCCTGGGAGACAGTGGTGCTGAGAGGGATGTGGGCCGTGGACCCAGTGCAGAGGGCATGAGGTCCTGTGCTCACAGATAAGCACTAGGGAAACCAGGAATGTTAAACACTCAGGGTTGTCTGTGCAAAGAAAGAGATGTGAACTATTTTCTGCCCAGAAGGTTGGGAATGGATGTGGTTAATAGCCTAGTGACCTCTGCACCATCTCTATGGCAAGGCCACATCTGGCTCCTCCAGACTCTTATATTCTCAGTCATCTTCCCTAGACCTTTTTCTTGAGCATCATTTCTCATTAAATCTATAGAACCCATTCTTTTTATTATTATTATTACATTTGTGTTTTAATTTTACACATCAGCCATGGGTTCCCCTGTCCTCCTCCCTCCCTCTCCCACCCCTGCCTTCCCCCCATCCTCTCCCCTCCTTTCCCATCTCCTCCAGGGCCAAGACTCCCCTGGGGATTCATTTAAACCTGGTGGATTCAGTCCAGTCCCCTCCTTCCAGGCTGAGCAAAGTGTCCCTGTGTAAGCCCCAGGTAGAACCCATTCTTATGGAAATTGTCACATGTACTTTACAAATGGGCTGGAGGTGGTTAATGACCTGGTTACTTTTACACTATTGTATGACTGAGACCACACCAGATCCTCTCCCAGACCCTTAAGATGTCACATGTAGTCAATCTATAGAACCCATCTTTATGGGAGGGGTCATATGCATTTTACAAAGAGTTTCTGTGTGGTCATTCCTTAAGCTTTATTGTGCACAGAGAACTGAGTTAATTTTCAGCAGGATTTTTTTCCCCAAATTGTGCTGTACTTAAATATGCCTAAAATGAAAGGCTCAGGGTCAGTATTTGGAGGTTTCAAACAACACCAGCTATTGAGTTGTGTTGAACCAGACTTCCTTCTTGCCTCATTCAGATAAATCCTCTGCTAGCCATGGTGGTCATAAAGACCACGTGACAACCCAGCTCATGATATTTTAAGAGGGAAACAAGTCCTTTATTGGCAATGGGGCTAAATGCTAAGACTCTATTTGTTCTGTGTTCTGTCCATGTCCTGGGAACTTACATGAGCTAAATTAAAGAGTAACAGACTGATTTACTGGGTGGAGGAAATGTCAAGACAGAATCACACTGAACTGAAACCTGGTTTGTGGTGTAGACCACAAGATGTTGGAAGTGCTGGAGTCATGGCCTATCTGATAAGGAGAGCCAATAATGGAATGTAGAACCAGCCAGAAACAGGGATGTGTGATGCCAAAAGCAATTTGACTTTTTAAAATTATATGAGGGATCCCAGTTAAGATACTGCCTTGAGTCTCAGAAGAGACTTTGGACTTTTGAATAATGTTGAGAATGTCAAAGACTACAAGAACATTTCAAATTGGACGAAATTAATTTTGCCTTATGAAATGGCCCTAAGACTATTGGGTCCAGGGGCAGAATATTGTGGTTCACATGAGAAACATCTACCCAAGACTCATGTGCTTAAACATGTGGTCCCCAGATGGTGGTGCTGTTTGGGAAGGTTATGGAACCTTTAGGAGGTGGAGCCTTGTTAGAGAAAGTATGCCACTGTTGGTGGCATCTGAGAGTTTATAGACTTTCCCCACTTCCTCTTTCCTGTCTCTGCTTCCTGGATATGAGTAAATGTGTGATCAGCTAGCTTCCTGCTCCTGCCATCAGTAGATTCTCAACCTCTGACACTGTAAACCAAAATAAACCTTTTCTTCCACATAGGATAACAGTCCTAACCATCCAGACTTGGTTGGTATATCTCTTTTTAAAAATTAGTTATTTAAATCATGTGCCATAAGAATATTTAGAACAGAAAAAATGCGTAAAATATAACATTAATGAAAAACAGAAAAATAGAACTCCATGAAATAATGTGGGATTTTATGTTTGTATTTTTAAAGTATATCCAAAATATAAGACAGAATATTAAAAGCTATTGCCTTTCAGAAAAGGTCTTTAAGTGCTTTAAATGTTCCTTTCTTAGACTGCTTTGTATTATTTTATATTGTCCCGATGTGTACATTAACAGGTTCTATTTATAACCCTACAAAAGAATAAAAACAACTTTAAACTACTGCAAGATAATAACTGGTGTTGTCAAGAGCATGTAGAAACAGTGAACATGTGTGTTCTATTTAGAATTTAATTTAACAGTTATTATGAGAAATGACTATATGAAGATCTCAGAGAGATGTGCAAGTATTTAGCACATTTGAGTCTTCGAAAACAATGAGATATATAAACCACAAATGTCACAACAACCTCCGCAGAACCTAGTCAATAAAATTGTAAGTAAATGCCTTGATGTTTCTCTAGTTCACATATTAAATGTCAAACCAACTGGCATCAGTGAAAATTAGAAATAACTTTATATGAAATCTGGTCAGATTTTGCCACAAAACAAATTTGTACCCAACATAATAAAATACGCTTGGTTTGTGTAGCTCTCTATATTTCAGAATTGCAAGTGAGATGTGGCTCTCTATGCTTAGAAATACTCTTCATTATGTCACTGAGAAGACATTCTTTAAAGATAAAGGAAATAATAAAAGAATAGATCTTAGAACACTAAGCAAGCAGAAAGGCTAAGTGAGCAAAAAATACTCACAACCCCAATGAGCTTTGCTTCACTTTGACTAAAGTAAAAACAATAAATAAATAACACAGATGTCCTCCTAAATATGTACAGAGGAATATATAATACAGTGTTAGAGCAGTGGTTCTCAGCCTGTGGGTTGTGACCCCCCTCTTGGGTGGCATATCAGATATTACATCATGGGTCATAACAATAGCAAAATTAGAGTTATGAAGCGGCAACAAAATAATTTTGTTGTGTTTTGAGACAGGGTTTCTCTGTATAGCCCTACTGTCCTAGAATTTACTTTGTAGACCAGGCTGGCCTTGAACTCAGAGATTCTCCTGCCTCTGCCTCTGCCTCCTGAGTGCTGGAATTAAAGGCGTGTACCACCACTGCCCACCACAACAAAATAATTTTATAGTTGGGGATAACCACAACATAAGTAATTGTACTACAGAGTGAGATCCAGGACAGGCACCAAAACTACACAGAGAAACCCTATCTCAAAAAAACAAAAAAGAAAGGAAGGAAGGAAGGAAGGAAGGAAGGAAGGAAGAAAGAAAGGAAGAAAGAAAGAAAGAAAGAAAGAAAGAAAGAAAGAAAGAAAGAAAGAAAGAAAGGGAAATAAATTGTATTCTCAGCATTAGGAAGGTTGAAAATCACTATATTAGAGGAATGTATAATACATAGCTTTGAAGTATAATGACGGAAGAAGACACAGTGTGCAAGCATCAAAGTAAAATAGGAGAGTTCTGTCAATATCCATAGTAGACTTGAAAGATAAATTTGTACTGTGGCTATAAAGAAACATTATATTGTGACCAAGAAGATACGGTAATTACAATAAATGATAAAGTAGTGAGATATGTGAAGCAAAGAGCTAAGTTGAAAGGAGAAATATGAAAGCTACAACCAAGACAAATTCTGTCTTTGAAAAAAAGTCAAATAATTTCAGAAAAAAACAAAATGACAAAATAACACATACAACAATCGACAACCACAGTGAGATGAAAAGCAAAAACAAGTCAGTTCGCAGCACTCGATTGTCAGAAAAGGAACCTCCAATCAGTGTGTGCCCAACATACAGAGGTAGGAGAAGGTCAGAATACATACAGGTGACCTACACAGCCAAGCAGGTTGTATTTGCATATTTACAGATGTACATATATGTATATACAACAACACGTATGTATAGATAACACAATTAAAGGAAAAGAATACAGATTTGAGAGAGAGCAAGGAGGGTACATAGGAAAAGGTAGAGGAAGGAAAGGTAAGAGAAGGGAAGAAATTGTGTAATTATATTATAATTTCAAAAACTAAAAAATTTATTTAAAAAACACAAATGCAAGCATATTGGAAGGAAAACAGTAAGGATAAAATCAGGGATCAATGCTTCAAAACATAAATAGTCAAAAGCCAGTGGAATAAAATAACTCATCCTCTAGAACAAGGGAGCACAATGGACAACTCTCTAGAAATAGTTAGTGGCAGAGAAACTAGAAGGTCATTGTAACACTGCAGATAACTCTGTAGACAGACTCGACTCACACAGCAAAGACTGCTTAATCAAAACCACACCCTCAACTCACCCAGTGCAAAATAACTTGTTGAAAACACTGTTGAAGTCAAGCAGAGTGCTTCCCACCTTTAATCCCAGCACTGGGGAGGCAGAGAGTTTGAGGAGAGACAAGGAGGGATACGTAGTAAGTTCCAGATCAGCCAGGCATACATAGAGAAACCCAGTCTAAGAAAGAAAAGAAGGAAGGAAAGAAAGAAGGGAAGGAGGGAGGGAGGGAGGGAGGGAGGGAGGGAGGGAGGAAAGACACTACTGACTTAATAATTTTATCCCCACATCTCAAACATATCTCCATGCTCAAATGGCTTCATTATATAATTCTATCTAACATTTAGAGGAGTGATATCAACTATAGGGGAAAAAATAAATCAAGCCTTGTCAAACGAAAAATTCTGCCAGAAATAGAAAGGAGGAAGTAACTGTTTTCTCATAAAGTTAGCATTGCTGTGATACAAAAGGAGGCAAAGTTCAAAAAAGGAAAAGGGAAAAGCAAAAGAAATCCATGACCAAATGCTTCTCAGTACAGAAGAAAAAATCCTGAACAACAGCCAGATGTGGTGCACATCTTTAGTCTCACCACTCCAGAGACAGAAGCAGGTGAAGCTCTGTGAATTATATCCAACATGGTCTACATAGTGAGTTCTAGGACAGCCAGGACTATGTAGAGAGACCCTGTCTCAAATAAATAGATGAGGGCCAGATAGATAGATAGATAGATAGATAGATAGATAGATAGATAGATAGATAGATAGAAAGGACACTCAGATATATTCTATCACCTTTAAAAACAGTGTGACATTAATTCTAAAACTAAGTACATCATTGATACATTCTAAAATGTAAGAAATCCAAACTGGATGTAGTGGTGCCTACCTATAATGCCAGTGTTGCGACCGCCTCAACCAGCAAGGAAGACGCAACACCGAGCTCTTCTTTCTGCAGTTTACTCAGGAACCTTGAACAATCTTCTGGCCCCGGGGGGAGCCCTCCCTCAACCCTAATAGCCTCTGGGTAGCCAACCCTACACCGCCATGTGGGCATCGCAGACAGGCCCAGGTATACGGAAGCAAGCCAGATCCTAAAGCCAAACCTAATATAGAATTGTTTACCACCAAGAGTGCTCACCATTAGGAAGGTGGAAGGCGGAAGCCAGCGCCATCTCTAGGGTGCGGCATGCAGCTCTCTACATGCCAGCACTTGGGAGCTGGGGGCAGTTAAGATCAAGAGTTCAAAACCAAGCTCAGCTAGAGACGGGGAGAGGAGAGGATGGATAGAGAGAGGGAGAGGGTAATAAGTCTGTTGTTCTAGAACAATGTGGAAAACATCATGAAGAGTTACACTAGAACAGAGAATCTGGTCTTGGTGTAAATCCCAAAATACTAAAATCACAGAACCAGAAGGAAGATTTAAGTCAACTAAGATTCTTTTTTTACAAAGGAAATTAAATTAAAGCCCTTAGAGTTTAAATGCTTTTTATCAAAGCTACAATCAATGTCTGTGTCTACAGAACCAGAATGGATACCCATGTAATAAATTGTTTAGGATTTCCTTCAGGCAGTTCTTACAAGAGATTGGGTAGCACTGCCAAGTTAACTTCCTTGCTTATGGGCGATATCAGATCAGCTATTATAGTCTAAATACAGAAAACACTGACATGTTTTACATTCTATTCCCCCAACTCAGTTGCCAGCATCCACTCCACCCATTTACTTTGCCATAATGAAAAGAAAGCAATTTCTTTCAAAACAGATTCTCTTCAAAATAAAATTTCAAAGCCATAGGGGAAAAAGTACAAATTGCATGTAGACTGCAATACATTAAAACTAGAAAGTACTTCAGTATTCATGTGGGGAAAAAAAGATCTGAAGAGGTCCTTTCATCTAGAATGCTGATGCCCTGTGTGACTAATAGTGAGGCTTATGACACTGGTCTGTAGGCAGTTAAAACAATTTGCCAAGCAAGAGAGAAAAAGAGAGAAGTATAGAATTTATTAAATATGGGCAGTGTAGGTAAAGTGGGCAAGACGATAGACACTGTCTGCTCAGAGGAAGTCTGAGGGCTGGTTTTATGAAGGGGCTTGTGGGTGAACAGCCAGGTGGCATTCTCATGTCACCTGCCCTGAAATGACAGGAGTTGGGTCTTGTGGTGGGTAACCCTGCTGAGATGATGGTTGTGTCCCGAGTCAGGCAGAAGTCCTGAAACCAGCCTGCTCTGAAGCAAAGTAGCCATGTTCTGAGGCGTGAATAGTTCATCTGTCCTAAATTCATGTCCACCCTAATGAGCTTGGTGACTTGGCTATGCCATGGGGTCTGGGTTATCTGAAGCTAGTTTTCTGAATTCCTCCAAATTTAAGAAAAATTATTTTAAATTACAGACACATGTGTGACATTTCCAACCCAACTAGATAAAATTGTAAAGATATGCTTATCTCTCTAATGAGGAAAGCACACAAAAGAGTTTACAGCAATATGCATAGACTTCTTGCACAAATTCACGCTACCACCATTCCTGACTCCCAGAGCTCAGAGAAATGTCCTCACATATGCACCTCAAATCAGTGACTTCAGCCAGCCAGACTCATAACCTTAGTTTCCCCAGCCAATTTCTGTTGAAGGGATGCATCATTACAACTGATATTTTTCCAGGCAAGGATTAAAAATTTCATGGGGAATTGCCACACACACACCACCCAGATTCTCTTATGCTGCCAAATGGAAGTGAGCCAGATTTAGTACTCAAGTATCATTTCAATATTCCAGCAAATATACTCAGTCCCCCACTTCACACCACTCACTAGCCATATGTTCACAAAATATTAAAAATAATTTCTTCTGTTTAATTCTAGTAGTTTGACCCTGTCCCACTTGACAGACATTCTTCTACTTTGATGTTCAGTAGACATGAATTGTGTGTGCCTGTTCTTGCTTTCAAATTAAACAACCCATGCATAACTATTGCTATGATAGAAGGTACAATTACATGTGTCAAAGCTGCAGCTGGCTTCCTCCTCTTCCTTTTAACTCAAGAAAAAAAATCACAGAGTAAGGCTTTGCCAAGGCTTCTGGGACAGGAAGTATGAACTACATGCAAATGAGGCATGCATTACAATTTTGTAAAGCAAATTATTAGAAGACAACTAGTGAGTTAAGTCCACTTTACTACCAATAGATGTAGTGATTTTTTATTATATTCTGTAACACTTGAACCCAGTAGTCACCTACTATCGTATTACTTAAAGGGAAAACTCAGTTGTAGTGGTATAATGCCAGCACTCAGGAAATTGAGTCAGAAGGGTCTGCAGTTCAAGACTAGCCTGGACTATTTAACAAGAAATGGGAGAAGAAAAACATAAATATTGAAGATAAGACCCTATTGATGGGAATGTCTTTCTGTGTGCTGTGAGTATGTGTTGCTCTGATTGGTTGATAAATAAAGCTGTTTGGCCAGTGGTGAGACAGAATAAGGTTAGGCAGGACATTCTAACTAGAGACAGAGAGAGAGAGAGAGAAGAAAGAGCAGAGGAGTTGCTGCCATGAGAATAAGATGTAAAAGTACCAGTAAGCCACAAGCCATGTGGCAAAGTACAGATTTATAGAAATGGGTTAATTTAAGATATAAGAGCTAGCTAACAAGAAGCCTGTCATGGCCACAGTTTAAAAATAGTATTAGCCTGTGTGTGTTCATTTGGGTCTGAGCGGCTATGGGACTGTGAGGATGTGGGAGCCAGGTGGGCACAGGAAAACTTCCAGCCACACCCTATCAATAAGCCCATGTGGAAACTTGAAAATGTCAATCATATTTGAAGTACCATGTTTTGACAGGTTTCTATTAGTAAGACTGGTTTTATATAAATATATATAATATATATATATTACATGATAAAGCTAATCTTCATTCTATATGACTTATAAATTTTCTAAATCATTTACATGTGTTACATTTCTTGAACCACAAAACAACTTGGTGAGTAGGTGATAGAGGCGTTATGTGTGGATGAGGTAATACATGCCCAGAGCACAGCACCTGGCCCAAAATGAATGTTCAACAATGACTGCACACCAAAATGTGCTCTTAGGGGTCAGGGTGAGCCTGGGCCTCAAGTATTCTGACTCCCACTCTAATATTTTCTATGCTATATATAGCACACAGGTAAGTGTCAACTCCGAAAAGGATGAGTCTGCTAACCATAGCAGCCCACGTGCAGAAGAACGGGGATGCAGCTAGCTCCCTGCCTTCTGCAGCAGCTTTATGCAGAGGCAGGCTACAGGTTCTGTCTCTCCCTCCCAATAGCACAGACAGCCTCAAGACAGTACAATAGTTACCAGAAAATAAAATCCGCACAGCAAGCTTCCAAGCTCACTATAGCTGTTAGGTTTACTTTTTTATTATTATTATTTTTCACCCCAACTGCAGATTCCCCTCCCTCCTCTCCTCCCAGTCCCTCCCCCAACTTCCTCTCTGCCCTCCCCAATCCACTCCTCCTCCACTTGTATTCAGAAAAGGGCAGACCTCCCATGGAGTTGTGGTAAGACTAAGCACCTTGCCTTAGCCAGGCAAGGCATCCCAGTATGACAAATAGACTGTCATTCTGGAAATTTTCAGATACCCACAAAAGGTGAACAATATTAAATAACCTCACGATTCCTTATCACCGGCTTCAAAATTGCTGACTTTTTTTTTTATCTTTTCTTCAGATACTCTGTTCAGGAGATCTAAAGCCCCCTGGCTTCAAGGTTTCCATAAGGTGGAGAAACCCCAGAGGAAATGAGGCTCTCATCCATATTTCCTGGCAACATTTCCCACTTAAAGCAGAAATGACTTTACTTCCCAAGAACCAATAGGCATCTAGAAAAGGAGATGGCCTAATCCCCTGACTAATCCTGTTCAGTTATTGATTTGTCAGTCCCAAAAGTGTTCCAACTTGAAAGTGTCTTCCTTTCAAAGACAAATTATCTGCTTCTGAACTCCATGGCATCTGAATTCTCTGCCTGCTGATACCCGGCTTCACATGACATTGACTTCCTCATGCATACACACTTACCTGTGCTCTCTTTAAGAAGTGTTTTGCATTCTTCTCACACCTGGAAAGTGAGGTCTTGTAATGTATTTATGAAATATTGGTTGAATCTATCATTTGAATCGTTAGTTATTTTTTCCTTATAAAATCCAAAAATTCACCTTGAATGATAATAAAATGGTGGGTACACCAATTATATTACATAAAAGAACAAGGAGGAGACTGGCTGTGAGGAATACAGCTTCCAGGAAAAAAGAGGAGGTCTTCAACACTCACACTGGCAAAAATAAGTGTCCAGGCAAAGTCCTTAGCACATAAATAACATCACTGCTCAGATGTGTTGTCGTGCCTCTGCCAAACTTTACGTTCTCATCAAAACATAAAATGGTTGTTACATAAATGACAAGTACTGACATATAAAGTCGAAGTGGGACCTACATCTGACATGTAATCCAAAAATCATTTTACTCAGCCAGCACATGAAACCAGTTTCCATACCTCCATCGCTCCCTAAAATACTTTTGGGAATGGAAAAGAATATTGCCTCAAATGTTAGCAACACATAAAGGGAGACCCTGGAGCTAAATCCCTGCTGAGTTTACAGAGGAAATCGGTGGACACCAAAAGGTCTCGGGGGCCAGCTTCTAGGATCATTTCTAAAGCCAGTTAGATCTTTACCGCATCCACACTGTGAACTAGCTACAAAGACGAAGAATACTCTGGTCTATGCTCAAGCGACTTACAATTGAGCAAAGGGATACAAACTTTTTAGGTCAATACTTCTATAGGTATTACACTGTTTTGTCAACTTGACACATCTAAGTCATCTGAGAGGAAATCCTGGAACGAAGCATGGCCTAGATCAGACTGCCTTGTGAGTGAGTCGGGGGACAGGGTGTCTTGATTAATAACTGGTGTAAAAAGAAAGACTCTATGCTGGGCAGGTGGTGCTGGGATGTATAGGAAAGCTAGCTAGGTATGGTTTCTGCTTCCAGCTCAGCGTGAGTTCCTGCCCTGACTTCCCTCACCAATGGACAATGACCTGGAAGTATAAGCCTAACTAGTCCCTGTCCTCCACTACATCACTTTTGGTCAGAATGTTTTGTCACAGCAACAGAAATGTAATTAGGGCAGGTATTCTATTATAATCAAAATGTAGAAGCTTGAGGATGAAGCCCATGGGTAGAGTGTTTGACTAGATTGTGAAAGGCACTGAGGTGACTCCCCCCCACTGCAGGGAAAATTGATTCCAAGGCAACACAAAGCTAAGATTAGGCTGTTTTACGGGGGCACAGTGGGAGATTGCCTAATCAACTGGAATCTAGAAAATGACTGAGCTGTGGGTGAAGAGGTCCAGAGCAAGGAGCCTACCCTAGTGAGTTCATGTTGCTTTTTCACTCAGCAGCCCTAGATGCTCAGGACTCCACATCTGTGGCTTCCTGTTTGTCCATCTGACTTTCAAACAGAGAAGGTGCCTCAGGTAAGGACAGTTACAGACTGCTGTGTGCATGCACCTGTGATTGCATCCTTTTCTGGCTTCTGAACTGACAAAGATACATCAGCCATTTTTAAATCTCTCATTCAAGAAAATGTAATTACAAATATATCAAGTAATCGCCATGTTTCAGTTCCCATTTTAAGTACATTGTGTTTCTATGCTTATTAATTCTATATATTCTAAATCGTTCTTAATATTATCTTGCTTTAAAAGATAAAGAAAATGAGGCTGGGGGTTGCGGATTTAGCTCAGTGGTAGAGCATTTGCCTAGCAAACACAAGGCCCTGGGTTTGGTCCTCAGCTCTGAAAAAAAAAAAAAGGAAAGGAAAGGAAAGGAAAGGAAATGAGGCTGGAGAGATGGCTCTGTGATTGTTGCACTTGTTGCTCTTACATAAAACCCAGGTTCAGTTCCCAGCATCCACATGGTGTCTCCAAGCCATTTGTAACTCTAGTTCCAATAAATTTGACACCCTCTTCAGGCACCAGACACACATGGGGTGCACATACATACATGTAGGCAAAAACACTTAAACACATAAAGATAAATCTTTTTTTAAAGGATAAAGAAAACACATCTAAAAAAAACCTAAAAGAAACTTAGGAGAATACCTATGGAGTAAGAAGCAAAGCTGGGCCACCAGCCTACAGCAACATGCCCCCAGAGCTCATGCTTAATGGCTCTGCTGCTTGGCATTGATAGGAAGAAACTTTCTGAATTAATGTGTCTAGTCAAAGCCTTTTCCAAAGAAGGCATGGATTTCTTCATTTCCACCCCATGGCTTTCAGTATTGTCTCACTTCCTATCACTATAATATTTTACCAAAATTGGGGTGCAGGGATATGTCCTTGCTTCACAAAAAGCAAATAGATACCCTGGGCACTGAGTGCTGAGCACTTTGATAAAGACTGAGCATTTACTTAATGATCTACTAGAAAATCAGTCTGAATCTCCCAGCTGCAGGCTCAAGGCTCAGTCTCTTTTCTCCACAAGTCTCCAAATGTCTACAGGTGTCCCCGCTCAGTGGAAGACTCATTAAATACTGCTTATCTCAGAGGGTAAATGCATTCCTTAATTCAACACAAATTAGATTATAAACTAATACCTAGACTACAAAGTAAGGTGAGCCCATGGTTTACATCTCTAAGACAGAATCCCTTCACCTGTGTGAAGGTGGTTATCCTGTATTTCATGGCTTTTTCTTCATCATATTAAATGATTGCACTGATTGACTCTGGGCAGAGTTTTAAAACTTTCTTTTCACTGTTTTTGTCTGAAGCCTTTACAAGGTCCCCTCATTCTGCTAAACCCTCAGGCCCATAAACAAAATTATAGGAATAATCTAATGTTGATTCTAGAACAATAAATGCCTTTTTCTCCATCCACCATTGAAAAAAATTGGTAACTTGTCTTATTGTATAAGAATAAGTGTTAGATTAGAATGCCATCTGTTACTAGTTTTTCCTTCCATTTTTCAGCACAGTTAATATATGCTAATCAATGAATGTGGACATACATACACTTTTTTATGGTCGTGGGCCTCTCCTTCCATCTGGATATTTTTTTTCTGCTTTGTAACAGCACTGCCCAATAAATGCTGTCCGTGAATTTAATGCATGTGTGTTGAATAACCTTGGCTATCATTCAAATGACTAATGAAAGTATTAAGAGTGTCTGCCCATCAATCATACTGACATAACTTCCCACTCAAGTCTAACACATTGTCCATGTCTACAGATGCATGGGATCCCACCAAATGCACAAATGGTGTTGTGACTATATAAAACAATACAAGTAGTGTAATCAAAGGAGGAAATTCTTGTCATTAAGAACAAACAGAAAACAAGATAATGCTCTAAAATGTGGTAAGGCTTCTCATTAAATATAATGGGTAAACTCATATTTGCTACAAAAATGGTAAAGTGATGAAAATTCCACAAGGAACAAGGGAATGGAAGAAGAGTCTATAGGAAAAGTCAGAAAGAGGTAGATTAAACAGTTTTTCTTCAATGAATTCCTGAAGTAGGGACTAAAAGGACATGGCCCACACCCCGACACTCAGGACTATGTGGCATGCCAATAAACTCGCGTGGCAAAGTAGAGTCAGAACTACATATTTTACATCAATTAATCAGATCCCACATACAACTCTCTTCCACATAAGACTAGAGGGTTTTTTTTACCTTCTCCGGAAAGTTCTATCAGTCAGGGACACACCATATAAAGGGCACACTACATATTGAAAAAAGCATTATCTCTCTGGACAATAATCAAGAGAGTCTGAAGACTCTGCCTTCCCAAGGGTAAAACCCTAAAAATACTTACAGTCTCTAGAAACGGCCAGACTAGACCACCTGACCACAGAACCCAGAGTGAGTCCTGACAAGGGCAGCTATCACTGCCCTACTCAATGAAGCAGCGAGCAGACTTGGCTGTAAGTCAAAATCACAAGACACTTTAAAGAGGGTCTCTAATGTGAAAGACAGAAGGCCAAACAACACAAAAGAAAGACACCAGCTATGAAGTAGCCAAATTACATCATTGATACCTTCTGAAAATGAAGAAGAGTTTCATCACAGTGAAACCCATTAGTTATCTGCAATAAATATATAGTAACAGCAGTAGTTAACAAAAAGCAGTGTGGCTTGTTTAATTCAGAAGATAAAAAACAATGCTTGGAAACCAAACATATGAATGCAGAACTGAAAATTTTGCGAGCAGTTGGAAGATGAGTTAGAGGACATGTTTCTCAAAGTAAATTAAAAAGACAAAGAATAAGAGACAAATATTCAAATAATAAGAGTCCAAGGGAGCAAAATATGAAAATAAAATGAGAAAATTATTAATGAACTAATTTAAGAAAAGTTCAAGGTTAACATGGCTTTGTAAGTTTTCAGGGCTGAACAGCTGGTATTGAATAACCAACTGGGGGTCTCTTCCCTGCAGAAGACTATTCTCCTGCTCTCAGCATTCCTTACATGCCTGTAGTTCTTGGTGTAGGGTTGAGGCCTTCTATGCTGACCCCTGCCCACTTTGTCCATGGGTGTCATCCTGTTCACCTAAGTTTGACTTGTCATACTCGTGAGACATTGTGGGTATAGCTTCTGACATTACTAGAAGACACAGAATGACCCCCAAGCCAGAGGTGTGGGGGTGTTTTGTAGCTATTGGGAAGAAGGAAAGGGAAGAGAGCAATTATGTAAGTTTCAAAATAAAAGAAAAAATAGAACTGAAAAAAGTGGCCTATTAAGTTCTCCATGCAATGAAACATGTAACATGGTATGAACTGTTCATATTCCCCAAGAAAAATGAAAGCAAACAAAATGATTGCCTCTTAGGTGTCCTATTTAAGGATAGAATACATGGAGAGAATCATTACATTATGATCAAGGTAAAAGATAAATTATAAAATAATGAGAATTATTTTTTTAGATTTATTTATTTAGTACACAGAAGAGGGCACCAGATCTCATTATAGATGGCTATGAGCCACCATGTGGGTGCTGGGAATTGAACTCAGAACCTCTGGAAGAACAGTCAGTGCTCTTAACCTCTGAGCCATCTCTCCTGCCTGAGAATTATTTTTTAAAAACATGAGAGAATGTGCATATTCCAATTATGGTCGTATTTTCCCAAGTGCCTTACCATTTTTCATATATGTTGATTCCTCTGTTTTAGAATCTGTGATTTGGTCTTGTTGATATCCTTGACATTGATAATCTGTAAGCCTCAAGGGTGACTTGGTGGGGGTTTACATTTGATTTCTGCAAGTAATAAGTTATCTGAATACAGAGCTACTCCTTACACTAACAGTCTACTAATTGGAGACAGGTTTATCCACTGACATACTCTACAGCATAATAAAGATGAATCCAAAAACCATATAGTAATATGAAATAATTGCCAATTTTTTCTCAATAAAACAAAGTAAGTTGAGGAATTCTGCATAAGCATATTATTGTTGGAAAATGCAAGATTAGGTTAGAAATAGAACCCAAGAATGGGAACATTTGATCTGGTCAGAGAATCACAAGAATGGATTACTGATGGAAAAAAAAACTGAATGAATGAAATTAAAACTGTTTGTAAGTTAAGTGATGTTTCAATAATATAGTGGAAAACGATACCAGACAGTATTTATGGAGGAGACAGAGAAATAAAAAAAAATGAAGATGATTTTATTATGAAATTGGAGCAACTCTTCATGGAGCAATGAAAAGATAGTTTTCTGAAAATATTTGTCTTCTTTGATTGGCAGCACATATTTTATCTTAAAGAACATGTTTCAGGATTCATTTTTCCCGACAGTGCGGGGGAACTCAATGTGGAGCCGCATCAACTGAAGTAGAAGACATCTCCGGATCTTAGACTTGCTGCCAGTTTCAGCTCTTGGTGAGGCTGCTTGGGCCTGCTGTTAGCTGACAACCAGGATTCCAAATCAGTCCAGGACATCCAGCAGGCCCAGGAAGACTGCTGTTATTCATTTAGTTTATCCTTTTAGCAGCTAAACACCAATGCAGGTGCAATATCCAAGACTGGCCATGCCCAGTGCCTGCCTGTGTACACACAGGGAAGCTGGTGCACAGAGAAACATGGTAGAAACAGTGGCCAGGAAGGACCACAGAGCCTTGAAGTCACCAGATCTGAGAAACTAATGTGGCTTCAGGGAAAGACCATGAACAGCAGACAGATGGGACAGTCTGGATCCAGTCAGAGGACACATGTGCTGAATTGTCTCACTGTCCCTACATAGTCGATTTCTTTTCACTGTGGCTGTTTATCTATTTGATGCATGTGTCTGATGTTTATAGAAATGCCTGCTGTGTATATTGTGGACCTTC
The DNA here is from genome assembly GCF_903995425.1 of Onychomys torridus. Lineage (NCBI taxonomy): Eukaryota > Metazoa > Chordata > Mammalia > Rodentia > Cricetidae > Onychomys > Onychomys torridus. Next base: position 86,658,892 of record NC_050452.1, on the reverse strand, counting down.
CCAAACACAAACATACAGTTGAAGCATTGGGGTTTGCTATGAGCAGCAAGAAAGTAAAATATGTCATTTGACTTGGCTGACGCCAGAATCTATAATTGTCTTTGAGACAAAATACACAAAGCATTAATGAGGACAGAAGCCAAATAATAGCAAGTCACTCCTGATTTCACAGACTGGATGCCCTTTCAAACAGTGAACTGTAAAATGCATAAACCATGCAATACATAAAAAACGGTATGTAACAAATAGTAAAACATGATCGAAGTTTAACTGTTAAAAGAATAAACCTGCTAAATGAATAATAGCAATGGCCAAGCCGGGTATGATTTCATGCTTTTCCATTGTAAAATGTAAGAATCCATTCACGTATAATAATTCCAGAGGGGAAATTCCAACGTTTTAAGTTATTTGTGGAATAACAAGACAGCTTCACCAGAGTCCTCCCCATCTATAAGGCAAACAAAGCCTATTGATACAGCATACTCAGGAGAAAAGGAGAGATCAAACTCCCCAAGACTTGGGAATTCTTGGGTAGTTAATCTGCTGTCTGAAGTCATATGCTCCATGCAGAAGCAGAAGAGGGCCATACAAGGAGATGCACAAAGGCTGGGGAGATGGCCTGGAAATGCAAGCATGAGAAACTAAGTTCAGATCCCTAGTACCTACACAAAAGCTGTAGGTGTGTCCCATACCTGTTGTCTTAGCATCAATGGGCTCCCTAGGCAGAAAGTATAGCCAAAATGGTGAGCTCCAGACTCAGTGAGAGACTCTGTCTCCAAAATAAGGTGGAAAGTGACATAATGACACATGATGGTTGATCTCTACACAGACATGCACAGACAAGCACACCCTCACATATGCAGACACATATGCAAACATTTTTTTTTAAAAAAAGGAGGTACACAATAAACATTTTAAATCATAAAGCAGCCAGTGTGCACACTCACACTCACAAGGTAGTTGGTGAACTCCACCACTACTTCTTGTTTCCTGTGGCACACACACTCCCACCATCAACAAGGTAAAATTAGTGCACTCTGCAGAACATCTTTCCTTCTGTTCCTATCCTAACAAGAATAGAACTCAATTTACGTTTGACAAAACTGGTATACTCTGCAGAATATCATTTCTTCTCTTCCTACTCTGATGAGACTAGAATTCAACTTGTGTTTGGCAGAAATGAACAACTTGGGGCACTCTCTGGATGTCCTCACTAATTCTCTGTGGCAGACTGAACTACTGACCCATTAACTCTCCTAGCATGATTTTGAAGTTCCTCTTATTCCATAGATGTTCATATCTGTGCCCAATGAGACTTATGGCGAAAGAGTGAGGTGGAAGTTATAATGCCCTTTTCTGAACCTAGGTGTCAAGAAGCCGTTCAAGTTCTTCCCATTTTACCCCTTAGAATCTCTTCCATCATCCCAAGAACCTGCTATAACACCCTACTGTTCTAGCAAGACAACAGTAAGAGGCACATGGAACAGAGTGATCTCTAGCCAATGTGGATAGGGAGGAGGCAGCCAAGTTCAGTAAAGTGAAACTATCCAGGTAAGTACATCCCAGGGAAGTTGGCTGGCAGACTCATGAAAATAATACATGATTACCATTTTAAGCCCTCTGTTTTGGCATAGTTTGTCACATGGCAATACTTACGTGATGCATTCTGTTAGCACCATCTTTCCTCCTTTCCATCTGAATATTCCTCCCTACCATGTTGTAAGTTCATAAGCCACAAGACTCTACTACCAATAGAGTATTTCCTTACATTAAAAACCCCTGTTTAATCTAGAAGCTTAAAACTTCTACTCCCTACAATACAGCTCCTACATCCAAGGCTCACGAATCATTCCAGAAGAGGGAGCAGAGAGATTGTAAGAGCCAGAGGATCGGGGAATTTGTTGTGAGATTGTGCCTCCTGGTAAAGTCAGAAGCTACATCCATGAAGTCTCACCAGCATGACTGCCTAACATGACTGAACAAGGATAGCACCCATGAGCATGCTGTCCATGTTCTATTGCTGAGAAGAGAGCCCATGACCAAGACAATTCATAAAAAAAAAAAGCATTTAATTGAGGGTCTGTTTACAGTTTCAGAGGTTTAGACCATTAATGCCATGGCAGGAAGCATGGTGGCATGCAGACAGACACTGTGCTGGAGAAAGAGCTTGAGAGTTCTGCATCTGGATTCACAGGCAGCAGGAAGAAAGAGACACTGGGACTGGCTTGGGCTTTTGAAACTCCAAGGCCCACCCCCAGTGACACACTTCCTCCAGTAAGGCAACACTTACTCCAACAAAGCCACACCCCCTAATCTTTTCAAATAGTGCCACTTCTTGTGACCAAGTATTCAAATCCATGAGCCTATGGGAACCATTATCATTCAAACCCCCACACCTGCCAAAGTGGACACAGGAAATACCAGAAGGTCTCAACCCTATACAAAGAACTACAGGTAAACAAGGAAAGCTAAGAGCAGGAGAAATAGTACATCTAAAGGAGGGCACAGCAATTGGCTATCCAATAGCAAATGGTCAGCCATAAAAGAACTTATGTATTTAGGAATATATATGTATACACATACATGTATATAACAACAATTAATGAAAGAAGAGGCTATGAATTTGGAAGTTAACAGAAGGGTACATGGGAGGCTTTGAAGGGATTAAAGAGGAGGAGGATTTGATATAATTACCTTATAATCTCAAGAAACAATTTCTAGAACCCACATAGTGGAAATAGAAAACTGACTGCCATTAAGTTGTCTTCTGACATACACACACATACACACACACACACACACACACACACACACACACACACACACACACTGAAAACCAAATAAATTTTGAACTATAAGTTCCAAAATAATTTTCTTAAAAAACTCTCTGTGTGCATATAAGGCTATTATTGGCAATGGCACATGCATTATAGTCCCATACAAGGGAACTTTTCCCCCTTCTGGTACATACAAATTTACCAGAGAGTTCCAAACAATGTTCTTGCTTTTCTAGGATAATATTGTTTACAGAGTACATGGTGTAAATGGTTCATGCTCTACAATTACACATGCACCCCACATTCACATGGCAGCAACAGTCAAGTGTGAACAGAAACAATAGTGGATCCTGGGAAGGAGTCATCAACCACCATGGGAGCCTCAGCAGGTGCATTCCAAGTCTGTAAAGTCTACATGTGACCAGTCCATCTTCAATTCCAATATAAGGCTTAAACTGTCACAAAATCAGTTAACCTTTTATCTTCCAGGCCTAGAGACTGAGCCCACACACAGCTTTATGCCTGCTATACAAACACTTACCACTGAGCTACACTCCCCACCCACTCAATTCTTACACTTCAGAGCTTCCCTATAGTCTCCATCAGTCATATGTAAATCCAGCATTTAATTCTGGGATATTCAGAGAAACAGGAATTGTGTCCCCTGCTTGAGCACTTGAAGCAGCTTCCTAATAAAAGACGAGAGTCCGTGACCCCAGAGATTCTAATCAAGCACTTATGGTAAGCAGTCCAGTAAAAACCTTAGGCTAAAAGCATATAAAAGTAGGAATTCTGTAAAAGTTTATTAGTTTTAATACTTCCTACAAGGAATCTGAATTTTTGGAGGATCGGAAAGTTCTTTCAGAATACATTTGCTGTATTTAAAACATTGTCATTCATTATTCATTTAATAAGCATTTGTAAATAGTAATAATCATCAAGTCATATAGGCATCCTTTAAAATTCAAGTCATGCTTGCCCTGGGATAATTACCAGTGCACAAAACATACAACACTGTAATATTTTTAAGTACAGTAATCTCTAATCCATTGTTAATTTTTTAATTTAGCATTGTATGTGTGTATGATGGGGGCACATGTGCATGGCATGCATGGGGAGGTCAGAGGACCATGTTTAGAGTTGCTTCTCACTTCCCACTTTCATGTGGGTTCTGGGGTTTGAACTCGGGCTGCCAGGCCTGTGCTTATGCAGTAAGGTCCTGGACCTGCTGAGCCATCTTGACAATCTCCCTAATCCACTTTTGTTTAAGGAATGTAATGGACAAACTAGCCTGTCATATTTCTCAAAGACTACTGACATATTAGTGGCACTGCTGGAAATGCACTCTTCTAAGATGGTTCAGAAACCTAGAAAGACTATAGGTTTTATATCACTACCCAACTCAAAATCTTAGTGTCAAAATGCTTATATATAAGCCTCACAATAACTAGGATATTAGTGCTACTATTAACCTTATTTCTCATGAGAAAGCTAAGATGCAGAGAAACTAAATGATTTCTATATCCCACAACTATAACTAAGGTCACATGGCCTATGACCTTAGCATCCAGTCAAAGCTCTTTCATTTACTTCCATCCATTACTCCATTTCTTTGGGACTCATAACAGACACTCTTACTGTGTTATTCTCCCAAATTTCTAACTTGCGGGAGAAATCTCCTAATGTACAAAAATCAAATGCTTGAATTCCTGAGTCTAAAAAGGGAGGCTGTTTATTGTGTTCCAGTATCAGATACAGGATCCAGCCAAGTAATTTGACACTCAGCACAGTTGAGTTCACCACTCAGTACAGCCTACAGTAAGATTTCATCTCTTAACTACAATAGCAGTAAGCAATGGAACTTAGACCTCTCTTTGAAAAAAAAAAAACTTTAAAAACTAAGAAAAAATGAAACAAAAACTGGCCTTTATCAGAATTTGGGGTCAATTAAATTCAATCAAGAAAAGAATATTTTCTCCACAAAGTCAAAAGTTACATGTAACATGATGCTGGAGAGCCTGCTGCACTGAAGCTTATGAATCTACAACTCCTCTGGGTCTTGAGCAATGGGCTTAAAATCTCTGGAATTCACTTTCCTCACTTGACAATCAGTGGCTGCAGCTGTAGAAGGATTAAGAGCAAACATAGAGGACCTCATCTGCTCTACTTCCTTAAAAGCATGTGGTCATACCACAGGTTTTGCAAAGCACCTGGCTCTCTAGAGTTGCTTTTCTTTTACAGTTTTGTTGTAGCAGATGAGAAATAATAACTGGCTAGAAGGTTCTGGATATGGAGACTGATCCAAGTGCAGAGAGTAAGAGCCTGCTCATGGCACGGGAGCATCACAGAAGAGAGGACAGGAGGATTATAAGAGCCAGAGGTCTGTGAGGACTAAAGGAGAACAGTGTCTTCTGGACAGGTCAGTCCACTCATGAACTCAGCAGTTGTGGCTGCCTGCACAAGACCTGCACAAGATCGAGCCAGTCGACATTCCAGCATGGGAAGGGGAGGGATTCATGAGGCCCAACCCCTAGCTAAGCAGCTATTGACAGTTGATGGAGGCTAGCAGGAGAGCCAGTTTTCTTTAAGGGTGTAGGCCTTGGTAGGTTGACAGTCCTCCAGTGGCTGGCTCCACAGCCATGCATACATGGACAGCACTCATTGGATTCAGTGGGTTATTGTTTTAAAAAGGAAGCATGATTTTGGAAAGGGTACAGAAGATAATCTGGGAGAATTTGAAAGGGGGTGATGATGTAAATGTGACCAAAATACATTATATGTACATGTGGAGTTCTCAATAAATAAATTTTAAAGATAAAAATAATGACTGCTATATGAGAGAGAAACAAAAATAGAACTGTCTTTTGTTTGAAGATAGTATAAATTACTGAGAGTGGTGCGGGGGATGGAAAAATCTGAGGGCCCAGGGTTCATGCCCCATGTTGGGTACCAGATAATATGAAAAATCCATGGATTTCTGGGAAGAAAACTTATTTATTAAGGGATGAAATGGAGATCACATACTCACTTACACAAAATAAAGCAACAGTATTGTCTCTTCATCTCCCAGGGAAACAGGGGGAAAGCTCCAGACCAGGTCACAGAACCATGCACCAGGAAACATTCCACATCTAAGACAGAGCTCATGACCACCTCCCTCTTCCCTTTTAAGAGGTCATGTAGGCAGGCAAGAAGCACCACCTCTATCAGGCCACCTAGCCCAAAGTCATGGGTGGAGCGAATGTCCACTACACAGTGGTTTTTCACTGTGTCTTAGGGAAATGGGAATGAATGGAGCTCCTTGCAGTGAACAGGGTGAACCAAATATACTTAGTCATTCAGAGAGTGCAAGGGATGGAAAACATCTCATCCCATATAGACATTTCTCCTGATGACAATACAGATGCAGTGTACTGTTTTAGTAAAATCACCTCATGACTGCTCTCATACCCTGTATTTCCAGACCAATTGACACTTTAAACAAAGGTGATGGTTTAGTCACTCAAATCACAATCCAAAATAACTGTGATGCATTACATGATAATCATCACTGAACAGTAAGCACTCATGATTTTTCACCAAGACACATCCAAGGATTTGTACACTTCCTTAGAGAATTTCAACTTCAAAACTGGAGAGAAATCTCAGGAAGAAGAGAGAGATTTAGACAACAGCAGACAAAAGCCAAAGCAACATTAAGTCCCTGCTCCCTCTGTTCTCTGAGTTGCTCAATCTGTCCAAGATGGGGGAAGGCAAATGGCTACATGAATCCCCAGCCTTGTCTCTGAGTAAAAGAGTACCCATCTTCTGCCAAATCTCCCACTTGTAAGAACTTAGCAATCATGTGGTGTGATGAGACTAAGTATGCTGCTGGCTTAACCAGACTTCACTAACATTTCTTGCTCCTTCATTTTTGGCTCATCTGGTCTTTATTCTTGGCTACCTCAAGGCCTTTGGTCTGGCTGCTCACACTCAGAGCATAATTCAGGAAGAAGAAGAGAAAAATCAAACCAAGATATGGTCAAAGCAAGATTGTTCTAATCATGTGGTCCCAGTTCAACAATGTATGGACAATGGAGGGGCTCTTTGAGCCTTAATATAATTTCAAATTAGAACTTGATTTAAAAAAAAATATTGTGAAAATATGCAAGTTTCCAGATGTGTACATATGAAGTTGTCTTTAGCTAACAATGTTTTCCCAGACACAAACCATTTCCCCAACTTTTGCTCTAGGGACGTCACTTGGCTTGAGAGAAAACTGCCATTCCATGTTGATGAGTTTCTAGTTAAACACTTGTTACCTACCATTCCCAAACAATGAGCTCAGAAGCTAGTAATTATATGACTCAGCACATACTCCTCTAACTAGCTTCCCTTCCTTCTGGCAGACTCCTTACATGTTCTTTAAGACACGTCCAAGTGTCTACCTTCCCCCTTGAGCTCTCAAGGCAGCTGACTCCTTTCCCTTTGTGATTTCCAGGTAGTTCTTATCCTACACCATCCTATGACTCCCAGTTTCTATGTCTGTTTCCTTTACTAGAAGATTGGCGTCTCAAAGTCAGAGACCATATCTTACTTGTTTTTGTAATTCTGGTGCGTTGGACATAATCAGTACTCAGCAAATTCTGTTGAATACATAAAGACATAAGCAAATGGTTTTGCATCTACATTAACATTCTAGTAGATTTCTTGAGAAAGAGTTTGGAAAGAGTTGTACAGCCAATACAGTGTTGCAAGCATGAAATGTAGACCCCTAGATTTAGGTCAGGCACTGGAAACTCAAGCTCAGTTCTACCAACTGCAAATCTCTTTCCAACCACCAAGAGAATACTCAGCTGGGTTAAGTGTTCTTACAGCTCATCAAGAAAGCATCCATGAAACCTGAAGGAAAATCCCAGGGACCACAAGAAGCCGAGTGGGGCTGCAGACTGAATAGATGATGCATGTGTCCCAGCAGTTGAAGCATTCACCCATATCTGAGTCTATATTCCTGACACAATAGTGCAATGACCGCTAACTGTTCAATCGGAAGACAAGCAAATGACAAGAAGGGGGAAATATGAACAGTCGGGCGTTCTGTATCTCCCCACAGGGCTTGAATCATTCTCTGTGCACAGGAGGAGCTCATTAAAAGTTGATTCATTCCTTAGCTATTGTTCTGCCTGCCAGACCTGAGATGACATAAAGTCCTCATTGTACACCCCTATTCATCCAGCGCAGAGAAATTCTCTACCTTGCTGCATGCTGATTGCTGCATCTCACTTGGTGAAGGGCACATCCAATGCAGGGGACAAAGCATGGATAGGCTCAGATTTGCAAAGCCCTACAAGCTCAGTGGCTACCAGCTAACTCAGACTTGGAGATGGAAGCCATTAAGAATTCTCTTTTCACTCAATTGAGACTTCTCGGAAATACTAAATAATTCTCCATAAGGACTATCAGTCATTCTACTCAGAACCGGAAATATTTCCACATTCCAGAAGAATCCTCCCAAATCAAGCTTTAAACAAGGGCCCCGGAGAAAACAAAGCATAGTTTTAAGAAAAATGAAAAGACATCATCTTTATTATACTTCTTATACATGTGCAACTTTAAAGAGTATACACTTCCTAAGTTCTAATACTGAAAATGTATTTCTAAGAATAAGTTCAGGAGGCCTATTGTACAACATGGTGATTATAGTTAATAACAATATATTGCATTCTTGAAAATTTCTAAAACTAGATGTTTTTAAGTATTCTCACTATAGAAAAATATAAGTGTGGGCTTTCATAAATGTTAACAAATGCCATTGAACCATTCCACGTTACATATACACATTTAAAACATTGTGTTGATCATAAATATATATTGCTTTATTTGTAAATTTTAAAATAATAAATTTCATAGAATCAGTTTTTCTGATCATAACTTTTTCCAAAATTTTATATCCTATGAATAAAAATCCTAGTTGAGAATATTCTGGCTGGAAATGCTCTAAATGACCAAACATTACAACTTAGGTATAAACCAGCAGGACTGGAGCTGGGTGACCCTTGCCAGGAGTATGGAAAGAGCTGATGCCTTACTCTGTGTAGAATAAGGAGGAACATGAATTGCATGTCTGCACATCAGACAGTCGAAAACCCCAGAGTCTATGTTACACATGTTCAGAAAGTTCTTTAAGGAAGGATTAGTGACTTCTCGGATCTGTAAAATGGAGGAATAAGTTTTCACAAGCAGGGCTCAGGCTCCAGCTCTGTTCATCTTCAGACAAGTTGGCTTACAGCATAGCATGGACGCATACTCTTACTTCTACAAAACAAGAGAAAACAAAACTCCCAACCCTACAGAGGCAAGGTGGATCCAGCAAGCAAAGGACTGGGGGTGTCCACTGGATATGACTGGGTGGAACAGCCCATCCAGTCCCATCAGCAAGGCAGTGAATTCTCAAGCTGCAATCTCTGCTGGAACTTCCTTGTAATGGAACTGGCATGTTGCTCTCCAACTGCTGCCTTTGTCTGTTTCTCGACTGGTTCACAACACACATTGGGAAAGGATGTGATTATCACTCTGAACCCCAGAAACCACAAGTGTTTGAAGAGGGAGACATGGAAAAGATGATCCACTGCTGAGCAGTATATAAAGTGGTGTCATGAAACCAAGAGAATGGAGTTTCAAGGAGTTTCTGGGCAACCATCAAGTGCCAAGGGACTTTCGTTTCACAAGAATGACCAAATGCCCAGTTCTGTGGGAGTGGATATGTAGAAAGTCCACCCCAAATTCGCCTTTACTAATATGGTCAGCTAGCAGCATCCATTCACTAGATCCAGGCAGAAAAGACAAATGCAGACAAGTGCTGTGAAGTAAGATGGCGTAAAGAGTCCTGCGGCAAGTAAGGATGGCTAGTTAATTAGACTATTAATTAGACTATCTACCACTTTTTAGTTAACCAGCCCCCGGGAAATGGCCTTGTAATTAACACTGAGACATATAATGGCAGAGAGTCGGGCCTCTGATTGTCCTTACAGCAGCAGAGAAAGGGCTGTTGCTAACTCCACATTGCACACTGACTTGTGTCATGGAAAAGACAGAGTCAGGCGAAAATGTAGCATCAATTATAAGTGTATAGAAGAATCATATGGCCCTGCCTGACTTGTGCTGGTTATTTGTCTAATATTTCCATGCTGGGAACTAGGGCTCTTCTTCAGATTATAAAACAGGTATTTCTCCTGAAACTATCTCCATGCCTGATACTCTCTCTGCAGAGCCCTAAATAAATGTATTTACTTTCTTTAAAAAGAACTCATCCCATATTACAGAAACAGTATGGGTCTATGGTGGGTCTGCCTGGTGGCCAGCATGAAGCTTCTGGGAGTGCAAAGAATTCTGACTGGATGCATTTGGAATGGTCTTGTTCATTACTTTTTCAAAAATTGAAGTAATAAAATAATTCTTTCCTTTTCCAAGAATTCAAGGAAGAGAATGAACAGGAAGGTAATGATGGTGTGTGACCATTAGGAGAGCAGCAGCATGTGCAGAAGTATGATGCAGCCTGAAACATAACACACACCATCAAAGAGTTGACAGAGGCATTTAGTAAAGGGTATTTTCTTACCAGTTCTTACACCAAATTCCCAGCAAAATATCTACAAAGCTACAGAAGAAAAATTATACCAATGAAACACAAAGGAAGTTACTAAGTCAGAGGCTGAGAATAGACCTCTAGCTATGAGCTGGCACAGCAAGATTGAGAAATGAGCTAGGTCTAGTGGCTCATGCCTGTCATCTCAGAATGCTGGTGGTGGTGGCAAAGGGACCAGACTTTGAAGTTGTTTTCAGCTCTATAGTGAGTTGGCGAGAAGCCTGGGTTATATGAGACCGTGAGGCAGTCCACCCACTCCCTCCCTCCCAACCCTCCCAGAAGCTCTGCAACTCAACACAGTCTGGAACCAACAGCATAACTATGTTTTCACAAGGACCAAGTTTGAGTAAATACTTGTTCATACATGGACATCAAAAGTGAATACCCAAAAATGATTCACTGCCGATTTAAAACAAGGTAAGATGCTAAGGCTGAAAATATTTGATTGTAAGTACACACCTCAGGTTCCTTATCCATTTGTGTGCCAATCAACATTGGGGTAGTTTTATATCTTGGTTATAACTAATAATGCCAGAAGGAACATGAAAGTACAGAATCTCTTCCAGGTACTAATTTTATTTCTTTCTTACATGTCATTGTCTGTGAGTGTGTGTATTACACATACATGTGTGTACACATTCATTCTCAGGGATCAAATTCAGGTCCCCAGGTGTGGTAGCCTTTACCCACTGAGCCATCTCTCCAGCCTCTAATTTCAATTTTTGAGACACATATACAAGAAAAGCATTGTTTAGTCTAATTTTGATGATATCCAACAGTCTTTCCTATACTAATTATAGCATTTTACTTCCCTACCAACAGAATGCAGGGATACACAGACTCTAATTCCTCTACATCCATGTCAACATGTATGTTCTTTTTTTCATAATAGCAGTTAGTTAGGGTTTCTATTACTATAGATAGACACTATGATCACTGCAACTCTTAAAAAGGAAAAACATTTAATGGGGGTGGCTTACCTTTTTAGAGGTTTAGCCCATTGTCTCATGGTATGACATGGTGGTGTGCAGGCAGACATGATGCTGGAGCTGAGAGTCCTACATCTTGATAGGCAGGCAACAGGAAGTGGTCTGAGACACTGGGTGTGCTTGAGCATATATGAAACCTCAAAGCCCACCCCCATAGTGACATCTTTCCAACAAGACCACAACTACTCCAACAAGGCCACACCTCCTAATAGTGCCACTCCCTTTGGGGGCCTTTTTTTTTTCAAACCACCACAGCAATCTATAGCATGGGGTGATATCATGCTGTGGCTTTGATTTGATTTCTATTTCCTTAATTACACAAATGTATACAAAGAGGATTTAAAAGACAACAAAAATAACCTCTCTGTAGATGATACAACACTATTTCTCCTTGACAACACTTTGGAAGACAAGAAAGCTATAGGAATAGAGTATCAAAGAAAATACATTTGATTACATCAAACCAGTGGAGAAAATGCTTTCCCCTTCATTTCCTTGTTCAATAAAGTGTTCAGATGTACACCTCTATGACAGGCATGATGGACTTGCCTACAATCCCAGCAAGTGGGGGTGGAAGGGCTGAAGCAGGAGGATTGCCATCAGTTTGAGAACAATATGGGCTGCATGATGAGGAAAGAAAAGTTGAAAGAGAGGTAAAAGATCACATTATCTTACAGGATTGTATTTACTTTACAGTTAGAGAAAATGTAAAACTTAATTATGATTTTAGAAAACAGTGATGGTGAAGTAAACTGTATCTGTATGTCTTTTCTAGTCATTTCAGAAAATTAACCACACAACAATTATTTCTATACAAAAAGACAGGAAATAATGGGGGTGGGGGGAAGAGAGTGGCGCACAATGCTGAGCAGTGGTGGCTCATGACTTTAATTCCAGCACTCAAGAGGCAGAGGCAGGCAGATCTTTGTGAGTTTGAGGCCAGCCTTATCTACAGAGCGAGTTCTAGGATGGCCAGAGCTATTATATAGAGAAACTCTGTCTCAAAAAAAAAAAAAAAAAAAAGACAGGAAATAGTTATAAAGAACAAGACAAACCAAATGGCACCCCATGGGTTGTAAAAGTAGAATTATTGTCATGCAAAAGCAGAAGTCATACATGAATGGATGATCATCGAGGGGGTAAAAAAAGAGGTTTAAGAATTCTCTACTAAAGTCTAAAATGTTTTAGATAAAGAGACAGTTGCCATTTTAAAAGTGTAGATGAATGTTTAAAGATAATAGCATATTTTTGTGCTACAGGTTAAAATGCAGCTACAGCAAAAATAAATAAATTTAGGGGCTGGAGTGATGACTCAGTTGTTAAGAGTACTGTCTGCTCTTCCAAATGACTCAGGTTGGATTCCCAGTACCCACATGGTCGCTCACAACTATCTGTAACTCTAGTTCCAGGGGATTCAATGCTCTCTTCTGACCTCTGGGTATCAGGCACACAAATGGTGCACATACATATATACAGGCAAAATCACTCATTGCACAAAAACAAAAATATATAATTTTTTAAAATAAATAGATTAAACCAAAACTATATATTAAACAAAATTAATATTGCATAAATCTACCACTCATTTTTTTTAGATTGGAAACAGCAAAAAGTACTAGATCTAAGGGCTTGTGCTAGATAAAGAATTCAAATAAAATAGTACAAATAGTAATTTTAAGTTCAAAAATAATCAGATTCAATGTTTATAATTTATGACCAGAATTCTTTCTTTGCAAAAGGCCATAGAATATTTAAAACTATTAGCTACTTGCCAGAAAACTTAGCTGACTTAATTCAAAAAGTAAAACTACACAGATCTTATTATATAACACATTATTTAAAATTAATAAAATGAAAAATAAGTAAATATAGCCTTAAATATAAAACAAAAAGTTTTAACCTGACTCCTGAGAGGATCAGCAGAGAGGAGAGGAGGACGGAAGAGTAACGGGTGTGTCGATGTGATTGAAACATACTGTGTCCCTGTATAGAAACATCACAGTGACACCTGTTACTGTGTGTAACTAGTAGATATGAACAGAAGATATTTTAAAAGCTAGCCCCTTGAAATAGGAGTAGAAATAATATCATTTTCAATGACTCTAAGGAAAATCAAATACTTAAATATCAATCCAAGAAAACAGGAATATGAGCTATGTGCTGAAAGGCATACATTGCTAAGGAAAGGGAGATTTGGGTCATGGATAGAAATCTGATTGCATAACACACTAGTGTGCAATAACAAAGCTAATATCCCCCTGCTCAATCCATTGGTCCATGCATCTCTGTGCTTCTTTCTCAGGATCATCAGCTGCCATTGCCAAGGAGGGAGGGAGTCAAAACAAGTGAGCAGCATCCTGCCGCTGGTGAGTTTTGGTAGATACAGCTCTCTGGGGAGACAGCTAAGTATTACAGCTTCACATTATGCCAGAAAGTAAAGGGAACATGAAGGCTGGGGACAGTGGCTGGGATATCACCTAATTTGCATTAAGAGGCACATTCGTATCATAAGATTCTTAGTATATGCAGCAAAGAAGGCTTCTCGCAGGAATCTGTGCCAGGGTTCATGCTAGAGATAAGTCAGGCATCTGGTTTAGAGACAACTTTCAGATAAGGTCAGTCCTCCAAGCCCAAGGACATTCTACAGATGAGAGCAGGTAGAGGCAGGAAATTCTGTTGAGGAAGAAGGAGTCCCATGTTGCTGAGCTATTGAGATAAGCTGCCAGGCCATGGAAGCTGCGACCTCTAACAGTCAGCAAAAACTTTCTAACAGGTTCAATGCAATTTCTAGCCAAAACAAGTGTCTCAATACTTATATGAAAAATATTAGCACAGAAAATGAGAATAATAGGAAGAACCAAGGACAAGACACTGTTGTGGGATATTTGTACATGTGTGAAGATACATTGCTGTGATTGGTTTAATGAAGAGCTGAACTGCCAATAGCTAGGCAGAAGGTATAGGCAGAACTTCCTGGCAGAGAGAGGAAGTTAAAGGAGATAGATATTCAAGGTGCAGGAGAGATGTGAGGAGGTGTGGAGGAAGCTTAAAATAAATGGGTTAATTTAAGTTATAAGAGCTAGTGGGACAAGCCTGAACTAAGGCTGATCTTCCATAATTAATAATAAGTCTCCTTGTCATCCTTTGGATGACAAGACACAGCATTCACCGTCTCATCCCAAGGAGACCTCTCCCTCCACATCTGCCACTTCTCTAGCACATTCAATTACAAACCCATCAATGAATGTATCATTTGATACATCCAATCATACTTTCTGAAAGTGCCAACAACTTGGGACCAAGCCTTTGGGGAACACTGTACTATATTAAACCACAACAAAACCCAAGTATTTGGAAACTAAAGAATTAAATCTGAGAAATCACATTATTTGATGTTAAGATTTCCTCCTATATGTCTACATGAATTACAATAATTAGCTAAACCAAGGAAAGGAGTTGTGATGAGATGAAGTGTTAGTCAGCATATGCCAAGCAAGGGCTATAAGGTGCTTAGCACACCTCCCTTTATATCTAATGTCTCTGCCGTCTGCCATAAAAAGACTATGCACTAGGGAAACATAGGTAAAACATGGGTAAACCCATGATCCAGCCCTAAACCAAGCTGCCTCCATACACCTCCACACACTTCCACATACCAACACATACCTCCAACACCTCTGCAAATATCCATACACCTCCACATACCTACAACACTTAAACACTGCCACACAACTCCAAGACTTTTACACATCTCCATACAACTACAACACCTCTATACATCTCAATATACCTCCACAAATCTCCACACACCTCTACTACCTCCACACACCTCCACAAATCTCCACACACTTCCAACATCTCCAGAAACCTCTAATACCTCCACCACTTCCATAAACCTTTATACACCTCTACACACCTGCAACAGTTAAATACCTCCACACACCTCCAATAACTCCACACACCTTCATGAATCTACAACAGTTAAACATCTCCACAAACCTCCAACCCCTAAACACACTTCCACAAACCTACAACATGTCTACACACCTCTAACACCTCCAACACCTCCACAAACCTCAAGCATCTCCACATACTTCTACACACCTCCACACACCTGTACATACCCACAACACTTAAATGCCTCCACACACCTTCAACACCTCCACACATCTTCACAAACCTCAAACATCTCTACCACCTCCATACACCTCTACACACCTCCACAAACATGCTCACACTTACAACATTTAAACACTTCCAACACCTTTCCACACCTCCATACACCCCACCACTTTCACATATCTCCAACACCTCATACTTCCACACACCTCCACCAAACACTACCACAATTGTGAACAGAAAGTACACATGAAAATTACTAAGCCAGAAAATTGGGGGGTGAGGAAGGGGTATTTATATGCCTCAGTGCTCCATTGTTAAGGAGACTAATTTAGAGAGGATCTGGGGCAAAAGTAATACATATGTGGCCAAGAGTATTGGATTCTATTTTAAATTAGATCTGAAGGTTTTGGAGAGTTTCAAACCAAAAAGACAAAACAACTTATACTTTTTACAACTGTATAACTCTGTAGCATGGGACTTCGCTGGAAGGAAGACCATCTCGAATCATCGCTCTGTTCACTTAAACTGGAAACATTTGGGGTGACTTAGTCCAAGTGTTGGACTTAGTGTTGGGAAGAAACTCAGAAATGGTGGGACAATAGGATTTGCTAGTAGAGTGGATGCAGACTTTGTGGAAAGGTCTAGCTGAAGCGGGAGTATGACAAAATTGACACTTTAGCTTTGGGCTTTTTACTTATTTTAATAAAAATTCCATTTCAAGAGAAGTGTCCCTTCAGCCTTAATACCAGGCATGACAGACACTATTTTCAAAAGGGAAGTTCTGCTACACTGACACTTATGGGAAGCCATTATCAACTTTGGCATTTGCTTATTCTGAAAGTTCAAGAGGTAGGAAGTGTTTTTGTCTCCCTAAAAAGCCATTTATTTTTGGGCACTAACTCAACTGAATAAAGTGACCCTAAACTGAAGCACATTGTCATTGCCACAATGAGACAGACGGGTTTCCAGAGAATGTCGCTTGTTTACAGGCTCCTATTCCAGACTGTGTCGGCTCAGCTGTGGAAAGTATGATAAAAATTCAAGAGTTGTGAAGATATATTTGGGTTTCCTCCTAGACAGTTGCAGACATCTGTGCTTATAAAACAGGTCTCACAGTACCTCCCTCTAGAGACAGACACCTCTGAGTTCTCTCTAGAAATGCTACAGCTGTCTTTCTTTAAGTGAAGCATTTGCAAAGGAATCTAGAATGGCAGAAAAACAATAGTATAAAAATACCCATGGCAAACAGTGGGGATGTATTTGTAATCAATCATGGCTTTTGGAAGTCAAAACCTATTACTCCCAGTGTCTGTTTCCAGTACCTCCACAGCTACCAATAAACAAGGAAGACCATTCTTGGGGGGAAAAAATGCTATGGCACAGAATTTTAATCTGTGGTCCCTGGGAGACCCTTTGCAAAATGAAGAAAATAGTTTTCTCTTGCTGTTATTTAAAACTGTTTTGGGGTAAAAGATTTTAATATAAAAACATACTAAGACTTTACTGTTTAGATAATGAATGACAGCATGCATGGTAAACTACTCTCAGATCAATTAGCATCCCAAGTATTTGGATTGGAGTATGGCCTTACTGCCCACTTCTGGGATGATTTTGACAAGTTATTGAATTATGGTGCATTGTTTTTCTTCTGTATAAAATAAGAACAATAGTACCTAACACAAAGGGTTGACAGAGAATAGACAAAATGTTAACCACTAGTATGACCAGATGATGATGGTGATGATGATGATGATGATGATGATGATGATGATGGTGATGATGATGATGATGGTGATGGTGATGGTGATGATGATGATGATGATGGTGATGATGATGATGATGATGATGATGATGATGATGGTGCAGGATTAAAATAGAAAGGAAGGAATAGAAAGATGGACCAGTGGTTAAGAGCAATTGCTGCTCTTCCAGAGGACCCAGTTTCAATTCCCAACACCCACATGGAGGCTCACAGCCATCTGTGTGTCTGGTTTTAGGGGATCTGACACTCTTCTGGCTTCCACAGGCAACAAGCATTCATGTTGTGAACAGATACACATGCAGGCAAAACACTCCACACACATAAAATTAAAACCAAACAAACAAACGAAAAAATAAGAAAGAGGGCAGAAAGGGGGCAGGGGAGAGAGGTGTGCAGGAGAGAGGAAGAGGTATGAGGGTAGCCCACTCATTAGTTCATTTTCAGCACCTAAGTCATCAGTAAGTAAGTGGAGGCACCTATCCAGAGACCCAACAACTCTCTACAACCTCCTTCTAAAAGCATTAGAACAGAGTGGATTTTTACTATTATTGAGTAGACTTAATTTGAAAAGGCCACTGATTCCCTGCAACATCCCTTTGTCCCAGTAGCCAAGGCTCACCTTAAGGCAAACTTAGTAGATTCCCAATCACACCAGACAGGTAGGTCAAAGGCACATGAGGTCATTAGAGATGGTTGACACCTAGCCTGTGAACCAAAGAATTGAAATCAAATATGTGTCACTATGAAAACCCACCACCCAATACAAAAATTAGTCAATAAACTATCAATAACAATCTGCTCTGCTATTAATTCCATTTCTTCTGTCTTGAATGGAATCACAGTGTAAAAACCATTTTCCTTCAACACCCAACCAAATAAAACAATTTACAGCCCTAAAATCAAGTGACTTTTACAAAAATTCTTATTCTCTGAGCCCCTTTTAGAAACTCCAAGGGCTGTCAACATAGTTTTCTTGCCAAGAAAAACTTCAGCTGTAAAAAAACTCTGGTATTCTCTAGAAAGATGGAGCACCTGTGATGCTTGGCAATCCACGTTCTGTAGCCTTTTAAAGAGAGAAGTATCCATAGACACTGGAATGCTTTACCATGCAGGTTGTCCTATGCTGGCATCAAAGACTTGGCCAACAACCATGAAAGAATCTTTGCTGATGCTGTGACTGTTCAACTTCATCTCGGCCAAAGACTTGAATTGACACCTCTTTGAAAGATTTATAAAATAAAATAAAATGAAGAAAACAGAGTAACTGCTTATATTTTTTTTTTAGTATATGGATACACACTAGCATTCCAGGAGACACATCAATGTACTTGGTTCAACTCCAGAGGAAAAGAGAAAAACAAAGGCTTACTCAGAATAATTTGAAAGGGTGATATTCATTCATTGCTGGCTTAGTTGGCCAATGATTTTGGCCATGCACATGAGAGGTAAATCGGATCCAAACCCAGCTACAGAAATATCAGGAGTGGCTTTAGGCCAACACGCTGAAGGAGGATTTTCCTGGGGAGCTGCTAAGATTGACAAATCATACTTGATGGTTCTATGGGCATCCCTAACCAGAGTCAGAAGCCATATTGAGCCTGGTGATGGTCTCAGCTTCTTGGACCTTCACAGTGAAGTAGGTGTTTGAATCATTCCTTGCTGTCCTGTCATCAGTGGTGCAGATGTTATCAAAGATGTTCACATTGCCTTGAAGGGCCATATAGAGTCAGCCATAAGAAGCTTTACTCAGTCCTCATGTGCCAACATCAGCATATTGTAACTGAAAAAGTGGCATTTAGTAGTTTTTTTATATGCATAAGTATGTCTAGCCATTCAAAAATCTTGCCTTCAAACAAAACCAAATAGCCATAATCAGTCTGAAGTCAGAGAAGTTTTCCACATTGCTAAGTTAAAGTTCATGTCACTGAACAAAACAGTACCACTCTTATTTTGAAAACATACTACTAGGGTCAGATATGGTTATGGTGGTTCATGCCTCTAAGTGCAGTACTCATGAGGCAAAGACAGGCAGACATAGCTGGAGTTTTCTCTCCAGGTCCGCCAAGCCCCAGCAGTCCAACAGTCCACTTATAAAATATAAACACACAGATGCTTATACTATTTAAATTGTTTGGCCTAATGGCTCAGGCTTCTTGCTAGCTATTCTTATATCTTAAATTAACCCATTTCTATTAGTCTATAAGTTGCCACATGGCTTGTGGCTTACCGGTACCTTACATCTCCCTTGTCATGGAGACAGCTGGCAGCGTCTCTCTGCCTCAGCCTTCCACCTCCCAGAATTCTTCTCCTCCTGGTCCCGCCTACCCTATCCTTCCTGCCTGGCTACTGGCCAATCAGAGTTTTATTTATCCATCAATCATCCACAGCAGGCAGAGGTCAGCCTGGTCTGCATAGTGATCTACAGACTAGCCAAAGCTATATAGAAAGACTCACACAAAAAAAGGAAATGAAAATATATTGCTAGGGAAGATATCTTTATTAATTTAGCATTATTTCCCCATCATTTTCAACTAGTTGCTAATGTTTACATGCTGCTTCCTGACCCAAGAAGAATGTACTTAAATATAAACTTATACAAAACTATTAAATTGCTGTGGAACTTGACTTTCTACTCAAATAATCCTTATAAAATCTTATACCTTCTTAGATTCTTTATCTAGAATGTTTACCTAGCATCAAAGTTTATAAAGTCCCTGAAATTCCCTAGAACACCACACTTGCTAAGGTGCCCTGATAGTACGGACATCCAATTCTTTTTTTTTTTCTTTTTGTTATTGTATAGGATGTTTTGCCTGAATATGTGTACACATGTGCTTGGTGTCCACAGATGCCAAAAGAGGGCGAAACTAGGATTACTGACAGTTGTGAGACACCATGTGGGTGCTGAGAGTCAACCCAGGGCTTCGGAAAGAAGAGCCAGTGCTCTTAACTGCTGAGCTTTCCCAACTCTTTTTAGTTGGTGGTGGTGATGGTCATTTTGGTTTTGGTTTTGGTTTTAGTTTATATTTTTGTTTTTATTTTCTGAGACAGATTTTCTGTGTAGCCCTGGCTGTCCTGCAACTCTCTAGATAGACCAAGAATGGCCTCAAACTCAAAGATCTTCCTGCCTCTGCCTCCCAAATGCTAGGACTAAAGGCATGCTGAATCTTTTCACTTTATTAGCAGCTGTCCTGAAGTTTAGTGATCTCTATAATACTCTCAGAATGGAAAATGTTATATAAAGAATACATTTATGCTGGTTCCTTAGCTAATACAAATAATTTTAAACAAAATTGGTAAGCCTTTACCAGGACATCAGAATATTTAAGATATTATCAGATCCCAGACTGTATAATAATATTTAAGCCACTTTTGGAGATTCTAAAAAACAGTAAACACTGTTCTAGGGAACAAAGAGGCATGAACTCACTGCTTTTGTGATCTAATTAATATACCCCGAATACCTGTATATGGCCCCTGATAATGTCTATATATCCCAGGATACAAGTGACTTCTCCTAACAGTGTCAATATGCCCCTGGATATCCGTGACTCCTCTTGACAAGGTCTATATACTGAGCATTTATTTAATCTTTATCCTGGATTTCCTGTATTTGAGAGTATGCAAATAACTGTAAAAGATAAAAAGAATTCCAACCCACAAATGTACTTAGGAATAATCACCTTACAAAAATTATCGTTTTGTAACACCTGACGAAATATTTTAGTAAAGAAAAAAAATCACCAATGGATACAACTATTAAATGAAAGTGAACATAAGGAATTTTTAACAGAGGCATTAGACTATCACCACCTGTCACACCAGTCATTCTTATTACATAAAAGTGAGACAACGAAATAGTGTGTTATAATTGTGTGTTTGAAAGTCGCATAATTAAAAATAGCCCATGCACAGAGTTGTCAGCTTTTGAGGATTGGAAGCTCGAGTGGAAACAAATTTCTGAGCATATCTATGAGGGGGGTTCTAGATGAGGTTAAGTGGAATCAGAAGATGTGCCCTCACCATTCCTTGGGCTGAAGTTTAAGGTTGAATAAAAAAGAAAAGCAACATCCATTGCTCTCTGCCGACTGTGATCAGCTTCCTCAGGTTCCTGCTCTCATGCCATCCCCAGGAGGAAGGACCAAACCCTCAAATTTCAAGCCAAGCAAACCTTTCCTTTGTTAGGTATTGGTCACAGCACCCAGAAAAATAACTAAAACATATGCACCTCATATTCCTGTATACTAAAGGTGTATCCTTTGTCATGAGAAGGCTATACGGCTCTTTTTGAAACTACTGCTTTATTTGGTTTCATTTTATGTGCATTGGTGTTTGGCCTGCATATGTATCAGTGTGAAGGTGTTGGAACTCCTGGAGCTGGAGTTACAGACAGTGGTGAGCTGCCACAAGAGCACTGGGAATTGAACCCACATCCTCTGGAAGAGCAGCCAGTGCTGTTAATCTCTGAACCATCATCTCTCCTGCCCCCAGATCTTAAATTATTACAAAAGAAGTAGACTTTTGGTTCTAATATCAACTGGAATGGAGTTGGCTCCAGTTTCTGATAATGAGGAACTGCATCTTTCACTGACCTATCAGAGTCCAATATAGGTGACAGGAGACAGCCGTAGCTGAATGACCCTATTATAACTGTGACCAGTTCTGATAACGTTTACCAAGTACTTACTCTGTGGGTAACTGTGCCGTGTACTTCACTCTGATTTCAATAGTAATTAGTGCAACAAAATAGATACTGATGTTTCTAGTTTACAGATACATTCTGACCAGGAAAGATGTTAATTAATTTGCTTAAGATCACAGAGCTAAAAGAAGGCACAAAATTAATTCAAAGTCATCACTCACACTACAAAGATTTTATTCTTACATTTAAATCAAGGCAGTATGTGTTGTCACATTGCGTTATGATAATCCATCATTTCAAGAAAGAAAATTTTGTGTTTGACCTCAGAATCCTACTTTCATTTTGAAGAATTCACTATCCATTTTTGGAGGGGAAATCGTGCCTTCTACTATTGTGATTCATAATGCAAGACTTACTTTTCTCGAATTCTGTTGAGTTATACTGTCTACTAGTAAATGATATATTTGATCCTGATTTTGGGTCAAAGACCAGGACATGGAGGAGACACAAATGTGTAAAATTCTTTCTGGCACAGTTGTAGTTCCATCAGGATGGTTGCTTTGAGCTCCAAATAGCGAGATTATCAGTCTACACCAGACCTATCCACTGTGGGGATGTGTGCCCAGCACTCCAGGGAGCTTCCTGGAGAGGCAACGAGTTACAATAAAGCACCAGACTTGCTTCCTGCCCAGCCAGACCCCATACTCAGCTCCAAATCTGTTGGCAATGCTACTTTACTAATAGCCATTCAACAAATTATTTTCCCTGTCAAAAAGCCATAATGATTTTTTTGTAAATAAATATATTTGCTTATTTAGCTGGAAAAAATAATGAATTACTAAATTTACTGCTTTGAATAATATTTTTTAATTAAGAAAATACAAGTGATCTCTAAATCTCTAGTGGGAGTCTTTATGAATATAAACTCGAGGTTTGCTTTTTTATATGAAATTAATTCTACAACTTGAGTAATACAATGGTAAATCCTAAGTTTTAAAGTAGTTTAACTTTATTGAAGTATATATAAACATATTTTGAATATGGGCATAATTTTTTATTACCTTATAACACCAAATCGGTAAGATGGCAAAGAATATGAAAAGAAGATTGTGAAAAAGAGAAAATATGGATCAATATACAGCTGGGAAATCACTTGAGTTCAACAACAAAAAAGAATCCATACGTTATATGGAATTTTCATCCGTTTGTAGGGCAAATACCGCACGCTGTCTCAGGAGACTGTGCCTCAGTGTCGGCCGTGACCCTGAGGTGCCTTCCGCTCAGCTCTATAAGTAGTACCATTTATCCTCTCAGGAGCCAGTCACAGCCCCTGCTCATTGATTCCCCTTGCTTGAAAACGTGGTGAAAAGAACCTGTGATCAGGAAAGAACTCAAAACGCAGAACATGAAAAATGAGTGGTGATGGGCAATAATTCTCATCGAGGGTAGAGCATATGGGAACAGTCAGGTGAAATGTATCAAACTAATGAGTAAGTGTACAATGGGCAGAAACAACAAAAAAAAACAGTTACTTCCAAATGTAAGTCAAAAAAGAAGTCATTTTCTGTGGGAAAACTAGACACGCATGCTGCTTTGATAAATGTTTATGACTTGCTTGCTCAGACTCCAAAATTATTCAGAGGAAATTGCGCTGTGTGACTAAAATTCAAATTTTCCCCGTGGTTCCACAAACCCCACATCTGATCCCAGGATCTCCTCTGCTGTAGTAATTTATGTCACAAACAAAAGTGTTCCTTAGTCACTAGTTTTTATTTCTAAAATGACAAATCTATGTTTATGGGATAGTTGAGAGGCAAAAGAAGGAACCATTCTGTCCTTATGACTGGGAGACAGCAGGGATTCTCAGACCGCTGTGAGCATAAGTGAGGCACCATTAACTGCATGCCTTTTTAATTGTTTATATTACATTTACTTATTTACCTATTTGTGTGAGTGTGTGTATGTGAATGTGTGAGTGTACGAGAGTGTGTGTGTATGTGTGTGTGTGTGTGTGTGTGTGTGTGTGTGTGTGTGTGTGTGTGTGTGTAGGACAGCATGTGTATGGAGGTCAGGGAGTCAGTTCTCAAGTCCTGAGGATATCTAACTCAGGTCATTGGGCTTGGCAGCAGATGTCTGTACCTTCTGAGCCACCTCCCTGACCCCTATTGTCTTTAATGTGACTTAGGTCCTGAGTTTTCCATTCAGAAGACTGATGGTTGTTTTTAATCTCTCCAAGGGTTTGTAATGTTCTGGCTCATCTTTAAAAGTAATAATTAGAGGATGAAAGTAGTTGAAATATATTGACTCTCTAGGACAATAACTTTAAAATAGTTTCAAAGACATTCAGAGACTACACAGTCAATATCATTTATCCTATGGACTACATTACCTTCTGTTAATTTGCTAAGGTTGTTTTAAAAGAACAGTGATTCCCTTATGCTGATTGAGCCTGTATGTAGCCAGATTTGAAATTAATCACCTCTGCCACCTCTAATGGCAAAAGAAGATGGTGAGTGGGCCTGCTGAGAGGTGAGATGTTTAAAGACAGTGTGTGAATATCATGACTGCCATCTGCTACTCATAATCACTGCAACAGCCTTTCTATTGGCATTGTTTAGTCATCTTCTAGCTCATTAAGGAAGCACTAATGGGTCTTGACCATTTTCTGCTCACTTTTTCGCTTTCCACTCTATGATCTAGCTAAGTCATTAGATAATGTTTGTAAGGACCTGATTTTTAGCTCACCCTACTTCATTCTCAAAATGTACTTGATATCTAGCTAAAGTGCGTTGGGTCCATGGATGAATTGTGCTCTTCTGTGCCTCCTCTGCCTACTATACATGGGCATTTGCTAAGGTCTGGATGTCTTGTCCCCTTCAAAATTCATGAGTTGCATATTCAGAAGTGTGTCCTCATGAATGGATCAATGTCACGATACAAAGGGTTTGTGTCTCTCTCCCCTCTTCTGCCTTGGGAAGAGCAGTGCTCTTCAGAGGAGGTGGCCTTCAAGGAGTCTTTTGTGAAAGTGGAAATAATAGGAATCCAGATGTCAACAGCTTGATCCTAGCTCCAAAACTGTGGGAAGACAATTTTTTGTTCTTTATAAACTTCTCTGTCTGCAGTTCTAATAACAGCACAGACAGCTAAGATAGCAATTGAAAATGCCCACTCTATCCTTCATTGCTCCTTTTATATTCCTACTTATGCTCCCCATGGACTTCAGGACATGTATTAATGCCCACTAACACCACACCTGTGTAGCCTTGTGAACTGTTCATCAGAAAAGTCACATCTAAGTGGGATGTTTGATCATATAAGTTTGAAATCCCCAACCTGGCTGCTTCAGTCTTATGTAGGAAGCCTTCACATAAGCATAGTTTTTTATCTGCCACTCAGACCTGCTGAATCAGAGCATCTTGAGATGATAAGCGCTAAAATGCAAGTAACCACTGTCTTAGGAAGTTGTGTTGTTCATCTTGTAGTTCAAATGCCTAGAACCAAGTAAACAATCAGCAAACGCTTCCTGAAGTGAGTTTAACTTCCAAACTTTGAATCCAGTAAGACCACCACTAGCCTTCTGGGTGGCTTCCCCAGGTAAGTTCCCATCTTAGCAGCTTTTCTATTACTGTGATAAACACCACAACCAAGACAACCTGCAGAAGGGAGGGCTTATTTGGGGCTACAGTTCCACAGTGATAAGAGTCTCTCACCACCCTGCAGAGAAGCCTGACAGCAGGCAGGCCTGGGGGCTGGAGCAGCAAGCTAAGAGCTCACATATTAAACTGCGACCAGGAAGCTGACCATAAATTCAAAAATGTGTGGGTCTATAAGCTCTCAAAGTCCACCTCCAGGGCCACCTCTTCTCCAACAAGGTCACATCACCTAAGCCTCCCCAAACAGCACCACCAACCAGGGACCAATCGTTCAATGCACAAGACTACGGGGGCCATTTCTCATCCAAACCATTACAATTTCTCAAAAGAAAAAAGGGAAAGACTAACCAAAATGCAGATATTAACACTAGACTTATTTATTTGGTAATGAAAATGACAATTTAAATGTATTTTTTTAAAAAAAAATAATCTTCATAAGAATGTTTACAGAATATGTCCAAGAAACATGGAGTCTTGGCCAAAGTTAGTAGAACTTTGTTTTCTTTTCAAAATGTTCATCTCAAAACCACAAATTTACGTGAAGGTCACGAAGATACTGGCTGCAAACATCCATCACTGAGACTTGGAAGAGTACTGCTATAATTGTGGCTTTCTCTTTAATACAAGAAAGTGTGTGCCTCGGCTAAAGATAGCCCTTGAACATGGTGAGAATACATGTGGTCCTCTGACTTTTTATCTCCCAACAGCATCGCTTCTATCAAAAATAGCAGTATTAAATGAAGAGAATTAATTAATCCTCCTCAGGCTGAGTCATCACTGCCAAGTTATCCCACTATGCCTCTCAAAGGAGCTTAAAGGAGTTGGAAGCAATTAAAGCATTGTCTGGAGCAGGGAACACAGGCAATCCAATTCCTCGTACTATATAAAGCAAGGAACCTGGTGTTCTTGGCCATTGCTTCTGGAATTTTGTTTGATTACTATTTACAGAGAGAGAGAGAGAGAGAGAGAGAGAGAGAGAGAGAGAGAGAGAATGAATATCCTGAACAATTCTTAAATTGATAACATTCTAATAGTGTAAATCAATCCTTTTAATAGGTCTCTTCATAAAAGAGAGAATCGGGAAGGAAGGGAAAGACGTCTCATAGTCATGACTAACAAAATTAATAAAATTCCATCTCTTCTTGGTAAGAGCTCTCCTTTCTTCCATTAGACAGGAAAACACACGAGTATCTGCAGTTGCAATACAGTATCTGAACTAAGAGGGTAGTGCAGAGTCTCTGCATTATCTTTTCTCTGTCTTTTTTATCCATGAACAAAAGAGTATAGTAATACAAATTTTCAATAACAGGGGTGAACAAGAGTTTTAAAAAGGGAAGAGACACAGCCTCACAAATTTTGTCTAAAGCACCAAAAGACTAAGAAATAAAGCATTAGTTGATGCATCCAGAGAAAGAAGCCTCCAGAAGTTTCTGCATTGCCTACTGCCACAAATAAATAAAAATGCAAAGGTTTCTGCCTACTTACCTAAGTGCCTAAACAGCCTAATGTGAACAACAGTATCCATGGCAGGTGACCTAACAGAAAGCCTCACATACTTGGCAGATAGTTCAAACAACCAACCAAACAACCAAAGTTGAGCAGAAATTCCCAACAGCAGCAAGCTGCAGCTCCTGGAAAGCCATAGAAACAGAACAGGTGAGGTACCAAGCACAAGAGCCAAGTTGTGCAGTAGCAAGAGGTGGTTGTATACCTTAGCCACCCAAAGGAAGCTGGCACAAGGAAGGGAGAGATAGCCTTCATAAAGCAGAACTGCATTACCCAATGCCAGGGGTCTCTCTCCAGTCCAAGCCAAGAATGTGGTGGTATTGTGTTCCCCGAAATATTGTGTGTTCCCCGAAATAAACTTATCTGGAGTCAGAGAGCAGGACGGCCACAACATTAAACATGAGGATAGGTAGTGGTTGGTAACACACGCCTTTAATCCCAGGACTTGGGAGGCAGAGCCAGGCGGATCTCTGTGAGTTCAAGGCCACATTGGAAACAGCCTGGCATGGTGACTCACACCTTTAATCCCAGGGAGTGGGGTCAGAAAGAGAAAGATTATATAAGGTGTGAAGACCAGAAACTAGAAGCATTTGGCTGGTTAAGCATTTGGCTGGTTAAGCTTTTAGGCTTTAGAGCAGCACAGTTCAGCTGAGATCCATTCTGGATGAGGACTCAGAAGCTTCCAGTCTGAGGAAACAAGACCAGCTAAGAAACTGGCGAGGTGAGGTAGCTGTGGCTTGTTCTGCTTCTCTGATCTTCCAGCATTCACCCCAATAACTGGCCTCAGGTTTGTTCTTATTAATAAGACCTGTTAAGATTCCTGTTACATTGAAGGTTATACCCAGGATTTTGTCCTCCTTCTCCCCGAAATACCTGTTCCAAGCCTAACCAGACCCATTCCCTAGTGAACTCCAAAAATCAGAATGAGTGGAGGCCAGATCAGGAAATAAATCCAAGAGCAAGTAGACAAATGACCGGCTCACTTAACATTTGTTTGTAATGCTCTTTAAGACATTAAAATGCAATAGACCTATAATTGCTTCACTTATAAGCCTTAATGAATAGCAATAGTTTATATAAATAAACTATTCCTAACTTGAAAATAAAAACCATTCTAAAACCTTCTTAGAGTGCAGTCATGCAAAAACACATGGGAGCAGTCCTTACATAGCCTCATAAAGGCACAGCGCATTACATAGTAATTGTGTCTCCCTGGAAAGAAGTACTTGAGTCACCTAACAGCATACAAGAATGTATTCCCCCACAAAAGCATAAGGCACTAACTTTAGAGAGCTCACATGGAAATGTGCAATATTAAAGGAGTTATGCATATCTTCCTGAAGGTAGAAAGGACTGGGTATAGGTAGGAGTATCATCTTTTTAATAAAATATAATAATAACAATAATTATGATTAAAATGGAAGAGGGAAGTGGTCCGGAAGTCCCACTCACAGCTGAGGAACTATTGACAATTGATGGTTGCTGGGAGAGGGAGACTCGGGTTTCTTCAGGGATGAGTCCCAAGAGGGAGTAATCATGCTCCAGTAGATGGCCCTACATACACACACATACAGTCAGTCTTATATGGACTCCAGGGTTTCGGAGAGAGACAGAGAGCATGGGGAATTGGGAGGCAATACCAGTGGTAGAAATGGGGGAGCAATTGGAAAGGAGGGAATGAGGATGGACTTGATCAAAAAACTTTATATGTATGAGATTCTCAGGATTAAAAAGCTATATTGAATTGAAACATTCTAAATACTAGGTTGTGGTGGTTTGAATAAGAATGGCCCCAATTGGCTCATCTATTTGCTTAGTCACCACTCTATTGAGAAGGATTCAGAGGTGTGGTCTTGTTAGAGTAGGTACGGCCTTGTTGTAGAAAGTGTGTCACTGGGGTTCGACTTTGAGACTTCAAACGCCCATGCCAGGCCCAATCTCTCTTGTGGCCTATGGATCAGGGGTAGCTCTCAGCTACTACTCCAACACCATAGGTGCCACCATGCTCTCACCATGATGATAAGAGACTAACCCTCGGAAACTGCAAGCACGTTCCCAGTGAAGTGCTTTCATTTTATAAAGGTAGCTTTGGTCATGGTGTCTCTTCACTGCAGTATAACAGTGACTGAGACGTAAATCAAAAACTAATTAATCAACTTAGAGAAATCACCCATGGTGGTCATACCTATTTCTTGGCCTATAGTGTAATGCATCCTGTTAACTAAAAGCATGCATTTAGAGCTAAAGAGCCTGCAAGGGTAAGTCCACATTAGATATTGTTCTCATCTTATTTCTATGTTAAACTCACTAGAAACCCCATTACATTGTTTTGTCTTCAACAAAGTCCCATGAAGTGAGACGGGTTAATGAAAACATGGAGGCAGAAAAAGCCTGGGTCACCCGCTCAAGATTCCACAGCTAACAGACTATGTGCATATGTAATTTTCTGTACAGTAAAGTCCATGCTTGACCATAATATACAGGTTCCCTTAGGCATAAGAACAAAGCCAATATTGAAGATTAAGGAATTAGTCATGGCAATGACTCAAAGCTAAGTAAAGTCCATTTTGTAAGGACAGGTGGAGAGTATTACAGGAGCAGACTCAGGAACTCTCCCTGACCGGCCTGGTCCATGGCAAGTTCAAGAGCTAATTCCAGGAGTTAGCTTTGCCTTTGGCCCAAGACTACATTGGCTTTTAGGACTACAAAGATAAAGGTATAAACCTGCCTAGTAAGGATGTCCAGGCCAGTAAAGCACTCTGAGTGGATGACACTAACAGACTATGCTATATACATCACATGTATAAAAAACAAAAGTGCACCAGTCATAAAAACAGAAATCATTTTAAAACAAAGATTATAACTAAGGGTAATACAGACCTTTATTCATCAATTCTTTTTTTTGTTTGTTTGTTTTTGTTTTTGTTTTGTTTTGTTTTTGCTTTTTGAGACAGCGTTTCTCTGTGTGGCTTTGTGCCTTTCCTGGAACTCACTCTGGAGACCAGGCTAGCCTTGAACTCACAGAGATCCACCTGCCTCTGCCTCCCAAGTTCTGGGATCAAAGGCATGCACCACCGCCACCCAGCAAGGTTTAGTATTTTCTTTTTTTAAGATTTATTTATTCACTATGTATACAGTTTTTCTGCCTGCATGTGTACTTGCAGACCAGAAGAGGGCACCAGATCTCATTATGAGTGGTATGAGCCACCACGTGGTTGCTGGGAATTGAACTTAGGACCTTTGGAAGAACAGTCACTGCTCTCAACTGCTGAGCCATCTCTCCAGCCCTTTCATCAATTCTCATAAAATTTCCAGGAATTACAATTCTTATTTGTAAAATGTCTCCTTGATAAGAAATGTTTTTGTCTCTCTGTTACCCAACAATGAGCATCCCGCTGCAGAAATGAGACAGTTTTAGGATCGGATGGAGTTTGGGAGGTCATCTCCCTTCTCCTGAACCCTTATCCCATCATTATCCTCCGTACCAGACAGATGAGCTAGCCAAAGAACAGGACTCCACAATTCCACTTGGGAGCCCGTTCCAACAGCCTATGGGGTCAGCCAGTTTTCTCTTCCATGTTATCTGGAGGGGCAATATTTTGTTCTTTCTAGAGAATAAAAAACAAAATTGAGCGCTTGAATACATGAACACTTTTTTGAATATTTTGAACTGCGTAGGTTGAAATTTCACTAGCATCTTGCAACCTTTTGCTTGAAAACCTTCATCCTAAGGTAATTCACCTCTTTGATGCTGTCACCGTGACTGTGACCTGCAGAACTCAGCCTACAAACCTTCTATTAATGAACATGAAAAACAAATAACCCGACACCTACAACATTGGGCTTGCACTAAGTGTGTGTCCACATTAAGCATCCTACCTAACGCCTGTAGGAGAGTGAGATTTTCTGTGTATACTGTTTGGGCAACTGCTTCTTATTCTATATCTTCATCTATAGGACAGCATTCATCACTTCTTTCTATGAATAAAATTAATAGCATGTCTTTAGATAATTTTTTACCCCCTAAAACAGAAAAGCCAAAGAGATTTGAGGTGCACTTTCTTTTCTTGCCCCGCCCTCCAGACAAAGTCTCTCTCTGTGTTACAGCCCTGAATGTCCTAGAAGTGGCTTCTAGACCAGGCTGGCCTCGAACACACAGACATCCACCTGCCTTCGCCTCCCGAGTTCTGGGATTAAAGTTGTGTGCCACCACTGCCCGGCTAAGGTTCCCTTTCCAAACTGTGGACAGCAACACAGGTGGGAAGGTAGGACACAGAACCTTATTTACTACCAGAGTCAGAAAAATCTTCCCTGTGCTTATTTCCCCAGCTGAGTCTCGCTAAGACCCCATTTTCCTTCCTCACCAGAGCCCCATCTGCCTTTGTGTTGTTGGAAGCCTAAACAGATCCTATACCCTTTAATTGGGGTTTGACTAGTATTCTCTACACAGTATGTACCATAATTTCTTTTTCAGTGGCTCATACAGTACTTTAATTGCATATTAATATAGTTAAGTTTTCTAAATCAGGCCTTTGCTGGCAGAGAGTAATTTCAATTTAATTAACTTGAACATAACAATGGCTTTGCAAATTAGGTTTGGGGCGCATATGTTCTCTAAATTGATGAACTAAGTGTGCAACTTCAAATGTTTTTCAGGAAAAAATATGTAAAGTAATGCAAAAAGATAAAAGTGTTTCAGAAATCCTACATTGTGACAGTGCACAGAAACTATTATTCTAATTTCCTGCTTTTTTACTATATTGAAATAAGTAAGGAGATTCTAAGTTAAAATACAGCACATTTTACTGATAACTGTTGCTTCTGTCTTGATAACCCCTTTGGTATTTATACGTTATTTTTTTCTTATTGGGGTAACACAATACCTAACAACAGCAGCTCAAGAGAGGAAGGGTTTATTCTGGTTCACAGTTCTGGGGTACAGTCCACGAGGGTGGAGAAATTGTGGTGGGCAAAGCTTGAGGCACTGTGTCTAATAGCATCCTAGTTAGGTAGGAGAGAATATCAGCCATGAAGATGATGTCACATCCATGGGTCTTCTCCCCTCAGTTCAACATGCTGTAAACACCCTAATAAACACCCAATAGGCATGTTTCCACAGTGATTCTAAATTCAGCCACACTGATAATAGAAATTAACTATCATAGTCTGAGTCCCTAAAACTGGAAGTAATGGATTCTAATGACTAGGTAGTGGGTCCGTTCAAATCAAGTGATGTCCTGTCCTTGGCTTTTAAATAGAATGACACCATAAATAAGATGTAAGATATCTAAAATCTGTTTGGAGAGGCCAGGGCTGTAGCTCAGTTGGTAGAGGGCTGGTCTCGCATTCACAAAGTCCTGTGTTTGGTCTCTAGCACCACAGAAGTCAGGTGTAGTTGTCATGACTGTCATACTAGCACTTGATAGTGGTGCAGGAAGATCAAGGCCAGCTAGAGATACATGAGACTCCATCTCAAAGGAAAAGAAATAATTTTTTTCATGTTAAATTATGGTCTGTACTGGTACCCAGTGCTAAGAAACAAAATCTTCAAAGCTTACCATAAGACACATTTATGTACTTGCAGTTTCTTTGGGAACCAAGTCTGATTAGCTATATCTTCTGGCTGACAGTACCTCCAGAGGTTCAAGGGTACCGGTTGCCTAAGGTTCCACTGGGGCAGAATCCCAGGCAGATTCCCACTGTCAGCGTTCTATTCCTTCCAGACTGATGGACTGGCTGTTGGGCCAGAGACTGTTTTCAGTGCCTGGCCCTGTAAGTAGCTCCCAATAGTGCTGGTTCTGTCAGATGAGGCAAGCAAGAAATTGGGAGTGCCAAAGGAAACTCACAGTGGTCTATCACCTCATCTCAAGAATGGCTCCTATCACTATTGTCGCATTTTATTCAGAAGTGTAGATATAACCGTCTTGTTAAATAAGAAACACAGAGCCAATTGCAAAGTTAAAAGCCAAGAGGTCAGAGCTGAGAGCTGAAAACCTTACCCCTCACTGCTGCTGCTGTCTTTCCTCTCCGCAAGAGGCCTACTTCCTGTGTCCTGTCTTTTATATACACTTTCTGTTCTGCCTTCTCATTGGTTGTAAACCCAGCCACATGACCTCCTCATCACTGCCTGTCTGTACAGACCTCCAGGTCTTCTATGGTTGTTATTGATATTAAAGGCGTGTGTCTGCCATGCTGGCTGTGTCCTTGAACACACAGAGATCTACCTAGCTCTGCCTCCCAAGTGCTGGGATTAAAGACGTGAGCCACCATAGCCCAGCTTCTGCTATAGCTTGCTCTGACCCCAACGCAACTTTATTAACACACAAATAAAATCACATTTCAGTACAAATAAAATATCACTATACAGAAGCAAGTCACTAGGTCTGCCTATATCCAAGAGGAAGAGAATGAATACACTGCAATGAATGTCAGGAGGCAGGGAGCCACATAGCTATCTCAGAAGTTGCAAATCAGCCTGGTAGTGGCACACACTGAAGCTCTCCAAAGACGGGTTGTGAGTTCAAGGCCAACCTGGGCTATATAGTTCTAGGATAGCATGTGCTACAAAGCATAACTGTCTCTAACACACTTTTTTTTTTTTAATTGAATTTAAGGCTTGCTCCATAAGCTAGAACTTGTACCTGGTACTATTGCTGGGGCTAAGAACCTGTGGCTAGGTAGGTCATAGGCTCTAGGAGAAAACCTTCTATCATTATTCTGTTAAATGAGTATAGCATTAAAATGCTTCCTCAGGACTTAGTGCTGTACCCACAGACTGGCACACCTCTCAGTCTTCATCAATGAAACATCTTTCGGGAGATGGCAGCTAACACTGAGACCCACAGCTGGTTACGGTACAGAGAATAAGAGACTGTGCCGTGTTCGGCCCTAAATGGAACAAAGTCCAGGGGTCATTATGGAAGAGGGGGCAGAAAGACCGTATGAGCCGGAGTGGAGGATGACCACAGGAGACGGTGCTTTCCAGACACAGCGAGGCGGCTGCACGTAGGAACCCGCAGCTCTGGTGGTAGCATCCACAGACCTAAGCAAGCACAAGGAATCCAAAATGCCAGCATGGACGGGGTAGGTGGGCAAGAAGTCCATCCCTAGCAGAGGCGCTACTGCCATTTGATAGCTGCTGGGAAAGGAAGAGTCAGTTTTCTTTAAGGGTGTGACCTCTGGTACATCAACTGCGTTCTCTGGCAGACCCCACTCTCAAGAATATTTGGGGAATACAAGTTGAACCTGAGTTTTAAAAATACAGAGAGAGAACATGGGTAAGTAGGGAGGTAGGGTGGATCTGGGAGAAGTTGGTGAGGGGGGTGAATATGAGAAAAATACATTGTGTGAAATTCTGAAGAATTAATAAAAAAAATTACTTAAAAAGAAAATTCAAACAAAATAAACTAGTTGCCTATCATAAGATGGTTGCTATTGCTTTTAAAAAGCATAGAAATAAAAATTAAAGACTTTTCAGTAAATGATTAAAAAATAAATCTCCACACATAAATTACAGACATTAAAAAGTATTAATTGAGTTTGTTGCGGGGTTTCAATAACAAAAGATGGCACTGTGGCCACTGAAGGTAAAGATATCAGAATCTCTCATGCCTACCCTTTCCTGGGGTCTAAGTGGAATGTTACCATAAAGAGCAACAAAAGGAGCCGGACATAGTGGCCCATGCCTTTAATCCCATCACTCAGGAGGCAGAGGTAGGTGGTTCTCTGTGAGTTCAAGGCCAGGGTGGTCTACACAGTAAGTTCCGCAACAGCCAGAGCTACATAGTGAGACCCAGTCTCAAAAAAAAAAAAAAAAAAGCAACAAATAGCAATAACAATGTTGTTAACTTTTATTTACATTTATTTATTCTCTGTGTGTATCTGTGTTTCTACAAGTGAACATACCACAGCATGTGTGAGAGTCTATTATCTTCTTCCACTATATTGGTTCTGGATGGTAAAACTAGGTCATCAGGTTTGGCAGTAAGAGACTTTATCTGCTGAGCTATCTTGCCACCCCACAACATAAAACTGTTTTTAACTGAACTGGAAACTTATACACATACATATAGACATGCAATTGAGTTTAAGCTTAGTATTTTGCCTCATAATAATCCCTAATTAAAAACTTTAACGTCACCAACATTTGACAACTATAGACATAAAAGTATCAAGAATACAGATACATAAGCCTAAATTGATGCATGCCTAAAGCCAGGCGGGCAAAGGAGACTCTGAGCCTGACAACTCATCTGAAAAGAGCACAAAATGACAATGCCTAGCTCTAACCTGGGATGTAGCTCAGGCAGGAAAGTGCCTGCCTAATATGCACCAAGCCCATGGTTTGAGTCCCAACATCGCATTCACTGTGCATGGTAGATCACACCTGTAATCCCAGAATGTGGGAGGTGGAGACTGGAGGATCAGAGGTGCAAGACAACCCTCCACTACATGTTCAGGGCCAACCTAGGACATAGGAGACTCTGTGTCAAAAAAGAATAAAAAGAAAAGCAAAGAAAAGGGCAAATTCAAGCTAGAGCTGGAGGAAACCTTTCAAACGTGATGATCCAGTGGCTTACTGGCTCTACCGGAAGCCAAGCTGGAATCGGGCTCCTTGGAGATGCAGATCTCCTACAGCCATTCTCAGCTTCCTTATGATCTCACTTCTCCATGTTAGTCACTCAGCTAATTCACAGGAGCTTAAACCTAGAGAGCAAACAAAGTAATGCTGAAGCCCTTCGCCCCCAAGGGCCCTGGGTGGAACACTTAACAAGTGCTTTCTTACTGATTTCCACCAGAGCCCTGTCTACCTTCTCACTGTTCAAGACAAAATTTTTCAAAGCTCATTCAAAATAAATATATTTTTCTCTAAGGATCCAGAAGCTTAGAAACCAGATGCTAAAAGCAAGTTAACTGTATACTGTTCTAATACCCCTAAGAATGGGCAGGGAGGACTGGAGAGCTGGCTCAGTGTTTAAGATCACTGGCTTCTCTTCTGGTGGGCCAGCATCCACATTGCAGCTTATTTAAGCATTTGCATCTGAAATTCCATTTCTGGGAATCTGACACCCTTTTCCGGCTTTCACAGGTACCAGTCCCAAATATGGTACATCTACATACATGAAGACAAAGCATCCACGCACACAATTAAAATTTTGAAAAATATCAAGACACACAGAGATGGCGCAGCATGAGGCCCTCCCCTTCACTCACCCTGGCATAGGAACCAATGCCATCATTTAACAGGTACTTATTAAGAGGCTTCCAGTACTAGTCCTAGGTGCTGGGAATACAGCGGAGAACAAAATTAATTTCTGCCCTGAAGCTTGTGTTCTGCTCAGGTAAACAAATAAATCATGGGCAGATCAGGGAGTGGTAAGTATGGGGATTTTCAATAAATAATACCTCTTGGCAGTTGTTCCAAGAAAATTGAAAAATCACTCAAAAGGGTAAGATTGATGTACATCAAAATATCACCTTATGGCCACAAAAGCTTCAGTTGGAGAATGCTGGCTGATTAATAACTACTAAGCCCATAACCCCACATTCCCAAATTGGGTAGACTTTCTCACCCAGTCATATACAGGCCTGGACAAGAGAGGGTATGTCCTGCTGGAGAACTGCCCAGCTTATGGTATACAGAACCAAGAAGACAATGTCTACTCAGAAAGTAGTGCTTCCTAAGAGAGAAACAGAAAGATGAATGCCCAAGCATGCCCAGCTTATTCTTCCCAATGCTTTAAACCCAATAAGTTATATATACCCCTTCCCTAGATATGCTATGAATAAAGAATTACAGAGATGCCATTAATAGTACATTAATGTAATTCCCCTGACATGGAAGAGGGCATTAGCATTAAAAAATTCATTTCTACCATATTCTCCAACATTTCCCATATCTTTGTACCTTTTCATCCATTGGTGTTAATTATATAATAATCTATATTGTCCAGCATAGAATATTAGGAATCCTTTATTAAGTACACAGTTTGGGATAGTAATTATAGGCCAACATAGGCATGTCTCACAATTAAGATATAAACTATATTCTGTTATATAATTTCAGAGAAAAATTAAACATTTAAATCTTTTTGTTTGTTTGTTTGTTTGTTTGTTTTTCGAGACAGGGTTTCTCTGTGTAGCTTTGCGCCTTTCCTGGAACTCACTTGATAGCCCAGGCTGGCCTTGAATTCACAGAGATCCACCTGCCTCTGCCTCCCGAGTGCTGGGATTAAAGGTGTGCACCACCACTGCCTGGCCCACATTCAAATCTTAAATCTCTGATTTAGTGCCTAGAAGGATTTGAATTCAATAGAATCAAGAACTTTTACCTAGAAACTTCTATTGACAATGCAATAATCATCCACTAAGGGTAAATATGCATGACCTAAGGTGTGACACCTTTCCAAATTGCTACAATTACAACTTTCCTAAGTTAGTCCTCTGAATCAGCTATCTGCTGCCACACACACAAAAATAATCCCAGGCCAGGCAACCTGTTCTTAAGAAGCACATGTCAACTCTAGGGATGCAATGTGTATATGTGTATACAGTCCTCTTCTTCTTCTTCTTTTTTTTTTTTTTTTTTTTTGAGCTGAGGACCGAACCCAGGGCCTTGCACTTGCTAGGCAAGCACTCTACCACTGAGCTAAATCCCCACCCCCTAGTCCTCTTCTTATTTAATCAGTCTCTATCATCTATCTGTCTGTCTATCTATCTATATCTATCATCTGTCTATCATCTATGTATCTATCATCTATCATCTCCCCCACTGCTTTTTCTCGTCCCCTTTCCATCCCCCACCATCGTGTGAGCAGCCTTGCCTTACCACATGCTCTATGCCTTGCTGCCCTGCCTGAGACCCAGCACTGGAACCACCTGAACTCTGACAAGCCCAAACTAATCTTTTCTCCTTTAACTTAATTCCTCTGAGGTATTTTGTTACAGCAATGAAGAACTAACATGACTATACCACTAACTTCGGGTTGTTTTTCAAAGCATCAAATATTGGGGTTTCAGGGATGCTCACACTCCTTTTCTATTTATTTCACAAGTGGCAGAGTGCATGAAGCCTTAGATACCTACCATTGATGATATGGGCTAAACAAGGAGAACTGACTAAAAGGCAAAAATAAGTTATCCAATAAACTGATGATTGAAACACATTTACATGGGAGAGACATCATTAAAGCCAGAATAAGTTCCTTTGTTGTGAGAAACAGACATTCAAAAGAAAAGAAATGCCAGCCAGGCCAGAAATACTCAGTGTATTCTTGGCAAATTTACCAAGCAGTTAACTGGTTAACTGCCCTGGGGTGAAGGACACAATGGTGTTACCATAATCCCCTGCCCCATGGAAGGGAACCCCTGTTACACTAAGTGGCTATAGCAGACAGCAGGAAGTGGGGCAGAGGCAATAGTACTTAGGGTCATAGGTAAGGGATGTGGAACAAGCTGCTTCTTGATTCAGAGACCCGAGGGAACAAGCCTAATGGAATCTGAGTGAGAAATGGGTGTTCTAAGCAGGAGGACCGGAAGGATAAAGGTCCTGAGGGGAAAGATTGCTTGGTATGATAGAGCCACTGTTCTAAATGGGGGCAGGGGATATTTAGAGGTATTAGTGCTTGTCACATCTCAGGAATCTGCTGAAAGGAGACTGGGTATGCCACCAAACATCTGACAAAGCACAGGGTCACCTATCCAAGACAAAACACATGCCAGTGGCACCTAGAATGGAAACCCTGTACCACAAACAGAGAAGTCAGTGATGAAACATGGCTAGTCAGTGGATGAGAGACAGAAGACAGATACAAAGAGGAAGTTGGGGCTAAGATCATCTAAGATCTTGCAGAATGTGTATGGAATTTGAATTCCACTCTGAAGAAGATGTGAAATCATGAGATGGGTTCCTGATGAGGTGAAATAACCTGATCAGATTTCTTTGTGTGAGTGGGTATGCAGGTGTAGGTGTGTGTGTGTGTGTGTGTGTGTGTGTGTGTGTGTGTGTGTGTGTCCATGTATGTATGGAGGCCACGGATCAATACCAACTGTCCTCCTCAATGACTGTCGACCTCATTGTTTGAGACAGAGTCTCTCACTGACCCTAATAGAGGTTACCAGTTGGCAAAACTTGGTCAACAAGCTCTAGGATCCTCCTGTGTCTGCCTCTCCAGCACTGGGATGACAGGTGTACAACACCATACCTGGCCTTTTACATGGTGCTGGGGATCTGAACTCAGCTCCTCATGATTGCACAGCAAGCACTTGATCAACTGAGCCATCTCCCAAGCCCTTCTTTTCCATTTCTAATTGTATCTATTTAGGTCTTTTCTACATCTTCTTAGCTAGTTGGTCCATTTGTATTTTATCCAAAACAACTCCTTTCTGGGCTGGAGAGGGGGCTATGAGCACTGGCTGCTCTTCCAGAGGTACTGAGTTCAATTCCCAGCAACCACAAGGTGGCTCACAACCATCTATGATGAGATCTGATGCCCTCTTCTGGCATAAAATTGTACATGCAGATAGAGCGCTCATATACATAAAATAAATAAATAAATTTTTAAAAAAAAAGAAAAGAAAAAACAACTCCTTTCATTTCTTTGATTCTATTTTGCTTACCTCTCCTCATGGGTCTTTCATTCTACTGATTGTGGATTTGGTTTTCTCTTCTTTCCTCGATCCTCATTCACTTGCAATCTTTGTCTTTTTGTATTAGTGCTTCTTAAGTTCTGCTGAGTTAATTAAATAAGGTAAAATGACTACGATATTTCAACAAAATGTCCTCTACGTTATAGTTGCCATGTATTCTATCAGTTATCCTCATTATTTTGAACATTCATATGTAAATACTGGAGTCAGTCTCTAGAGAGCACTGAAACTTAAAGGATTTTTGTACTCAGTTTCTACTTCCATTGTTGTTGAGAGGGTTTATTGGGGGGAGCACGGTATATATTGCTGACTTAAAGATACATATTTTTAATATTTGATGGCTCTAAAAATCAGAATTTCCTTTGTTTTGGCTGTGATTTTAAAGTAGGTAAAAACACCAGGGTGTCATACAATCAGATTCATCTTAAATTAGTGGTTTTGGTTAATAATTTCTTAAGACTGAATGTTAGTGGGTTTTGAAAATGTAAGTCAGTTTTTGTTTCCCATATTCCTACCTTTAATTTAGAAATCATGTCTTTAACCTCTTCCCTCCCTTTTCATTAGACATGCAGCCATCCCCCCCTGCTGGACAGACTTCTCACCACTGCAGCTAGATTGTGAATATATAGAATAAGAGGCATTACTATCCACCCCCTGAGTTCCAGCTTCATTCCTTCATTGCTTTAGTATCCCAGAAGTTTCACTAGGTGTGAACTGAGGCACATTAATAGTTTCTCTACTAAACAGAGAGTGATTGAAATTACATGCTGCCCTGATTAACAGCAATACAATGCCAGATCTTTAATAAAACTAGTAGGCCATCGATTACCACAATACAACAGCCCGGCACCCCCTTCAGACCTACCACTTGAGGACTGGCCATCTCACTCTCAGACTCTGAACTACCCAAACCCCACATCCCACCCATCAGCAAATCCTGGATTTGTCTTCCAAATGTCCCTAGAACATCATCTGGCTCTTGTGACATTATTTTCTCTTGCTGTATCTCCCTCTACTCCTCTCCTTTACCCTAGATTCTCTACAGCTAATGCGAAACCAGAGTGTTTCTGTGTATCAGGGGACTGATTCACCATTTTGCACTTAACACAGCATCTTAAAACTTCCTTAGAAAAGCTAAAAGGTCATTGTAGTTCTTACAATGGCTTAAGACCTCTGTATCAGGATCTCAACCAGGAGGAAGTGGAGCCAAGATTTGAATTGTAAGCTTCAAAGCCCAAAAGCAGATGTGAGATAAGATTTGTTCCCTGAATAAAGGTTTCAGGTGTAGGGTGTACAAAGGTAGAGAATACAATGGAAAACAGAGTGGTTAGCCTGAGGCCTAACA
Organism: Onychomys torridus; assembly: GCF_903995425.1. Classification (NCBI taxonomy): domain Eukaryota; kingdom Metazoa; phylum Chordata; class Mammalia; order Rodentia; family Cricetidae; genus Onychomys; species Onychomys torridus. The sequence goes on along the minus strand of NC_050452.1, from coordinate 86,617,824 downwards.
CTCTTATCTCTGACATGCCTGCCTCAGACTCTCAGCAGATGCCAGCCTCCCAACGCTGGACTGTGCCTTAGAGACTCAGGACTATCAGGGCCACGGGTTGATTGCATCTGCTGTCTCCAGAACTAAGACATAAAAAATAATGTAGATATTTATTAAGTACTTAATGAGTTCATTAGAAGACCTTGAAGGATGTTTGAACCTATTTTTCCTATTTGGGTCAAGGGTTAATATTCGGAATATTCAGAATAACACCAGAACAGATTCAGACACTGTTACCATGAACCTTCCTTTGAGCAGAAGTTCAAAAAAAATGTTTAAGCTTCAAATATTACCTAGAAAGGGTAACAAACGGAAAAATAAACCACCACCAACCCTTAAATAAGAGTTTCGGTTTCTCAATAGAGTCAACTTCAGAGAAAAAGACACAGAAAAAGTAACAGAGGATGATGACAATTCTGGTTTATCCCAGCCATTAGCTTTACTATTTCTTGAGCCACACAATTCTCAGCACAGTTAAAAACAAGGCAATATGGGGTGCCCGCCTTTACTTCCAGCAATCCGGAGGCAGAGGCAGGCAGATTTCTGTGAGTTTGGTGCCAGCCTGGTCTACATAGCGAGTTCCATGACAGCCAGGCTACATAGTGGGACCCTGTCTCAAAAGATAAGCAAGGAAGCAAGAGAGGAAGGAAGAAGGAAGGAAGGAAGGAAGAAGGAAGGAAGGAAGGAAGGAAGGAAGGAAGGAAGGAAGACAGGAAGGAAGGAAGGAAGGAAGACAGGAAGGAAGGAAGGAAGGAAGGAAGGAAGGAAGGAAGGAAGGAAGGAAGAAGGAAGGAAGGAAGACAGGAAGGAAGAAGGAAGGAAGGAAGACAGGAAGGAAGAAGGAAGGAAGGAAGACAGGAAGGAAGAAGGAAGGAAGGAAGACAGGAAGGAAGGAAGACAGGAAGGAAGGAAGACAGGAAGGAAGGAAGGAAGGAAGGAAGGAAGGAAGGAAGGAAGGAAGGAAGGAAGGAAGACAGGAAGGAAGACAGGAAGGAAGACAGGAAGGAAGGAAATGAATGATAAACGGCGCTGGTTACCGTGGGAAAAGGTCACGAGGCACGGCCACAACGGTCTAGTAGTAGAGCTTTATTAGGAGGAAGATGGGGGCGGGGAGGAGAAGAACCAGGCCTGGGGGACACAGAACAGAACAGAGAGAGAGGATGGTAGTCTGAGTCATGGTCTTTTAAGGGTTCCCGGTGAAGATGCGCAGGCCAGGTTATGGAGCTACAGCAGGCATGCGCTGATTGTGTGCCCACACAAGGTGCACTGATGATGTAAGAAGCAAGACCCTTTGCTTAGGTCCTGAACAGCATGTGTGCAGTCATGCAGCTGGAGCACAGCAGAATCATAACAAGGGGAGGGAGGGAGGGAGGGAGGGAGGGAAGAAAAAAATCAAACAATAAAATAATAAGAAGAGATTGAGAAAAGGGAGTGGTATTTAAAAGCAAGGCACTAATTCTACAAAAGAGCAAAGCAACAAGCCTTCCCCTTTCCTATGAGTTTAGTGTGCCTCCATTAAACTTCTATCTTCAGCATAAAATAGCTCACCTGACCTTCCTCTCAGCATCTACTGAAAACACTCTCGGGCTGTGTTCCCATTGGCAACGGGCACCTTATAACTACCAATTCGGAAAGAAACAGTAATCATCTTCCATATACCCCACCTTCCTGGATTTCTTTCCTTGTCCTTCAAGAGGAAGGTAACATATCCCAAGTATCAGTGGGAGCCCTCCAGTCTGTAAGTAAAGGGCACTGTGAGCTGCATATTATGCAGTACTTGCTTTTTCTAGGAACTCGTTTTATTGTTAAGAATACATGCAAGCTGTTGGGGATTTAGCTCAGTGGTAGAGCGCTTGCCTAGCAATCGCAAGGCCCTGGGTTCGGTCCTCAGCTCTGGCAAGAAAAAAAAAGAAAGAAATTTGAATTTTGGGCTGGAGAGATGGCTCAGCTGTTAAAGGCTAGGCTCACAACCAAAACTATAAGAATACACGCACTTCGAATTCTTCAGCTCTCATACAGACAGTGTCTCACCAAGTAAGTCTGGGCATTACTACTACCTGTTGATTCAGTAAAGTGATGCTGTCCAATCCCAAGACTTCCACATAAATAACACCTTATAAGAAAGCCTGCAAGGGAGAAATGCTGGGTTCTTGTAAGGGGTATCTGGCAAAAGCTTACATTTGCGGTGAAGCTGGGAACGAAACAGGAATACTCTGGCTGTTGGTTATGCAGAGAATAGGAAATCGATTCCAGAATCCCCAGCAATTACAAGCATACCTGAGCTGGGTGGAAGAGCCCAGGCATAGACAGACAGGCAGAGCCAGCGCTGGCTTTACTGCCCACAAAGACACTGCTGCCATTGTCTTCTGGCTTATCAAAGAACCTATCAAAGTCTCTCCACATCAGGGACCCCCAAATTCACTGTGAACACAGTGTACTTCGCTTTAGACTCTACTCCATACTGCTGCTCCAACTAATAAAACCCACTTTTCCCTCCCCCTTTAACTCATGTTTCTTTGCATTTAGTCCAAGATTGCATAAGAAAAACATTCTCACTAAATCTAGACAATTCTGCACATAGGAAAAGAGGTGAAACTATAGATCTCACCATTTACTTTATTCCCTTTCACAGCTGTCTAGAGGATTATAAAGGCCATGCTACAAGTATTTATTTCCCATGCCGCCAAACCACAAGCCACTATTGTTAGAGGGATGGTGAAATCTGCATTCGTTAATCATTCAAAGATGAGTGATATAAAACCCCTAACAATATTACTGCTATGGTTCAGCTCTGTTTACAGAAGAAATTGAAAATAAAATGTCAGGGCTAGAGATGTACCTCAACTGGAAAAAGACTGGTCAGGTATCAACAAATCCCCCCACACTGCCTAAATCAAGGTGTGGTTGGAACATGCCTGTAATCTCGCAAGCAGGTGAAGGCAGAAAAACCAGAGGTTTCTCTCTGGCCGCACAGCAAGCTTGAAGACAACCTGAATTACATGAGAGCCTGCTTCAACAATAAAATAATAAAACAAAACATGATTCTGGAGATGAACTATCCAACATATATTCACTTTTTACATGCATAGATGGTTCATTTAAATTCCATGTATATTATTTTCTTCTATTGATACATTAACTGTATGATTTTAGCAACCATACCTTGCTTTAAATACCAAACAAAGCGCGTTACGATTAGCACAGATGTAGGCTGTTTTTAGAGGGCTTTGGTATTTGATTCACATCTCTTTCAGTTTACTTAGCATGGTTTCTTCCCAGATCCCCACACAGAGCTCAGCTCATGCGTCCTGCTCCTGGCAGGACTTGGGCCATTTTTCTTTGGCCCTCTACTGTTAGAATAAATAAGACAAAGACTAGGTATTCCTAACAGGCATGGCTATTTTTCCTCTCTGAGATGTCAACGCTGGCACTTCCGCAGTATGGAGTGAGGATAAAGGGAGGGGAACCACATAGAAACTCGGGCCTGGAAGTTTTCCCAGTGTTAATCCAGGGACAATCATGCTAAAACACTTGAAGATCTTTAAGTTTATTTATTTTATTTTATGTGTATGCATATTTTGCCTGCATGTATTTATGTGCACATATGTGTAGTGGGTATTCAGTCTGCCTATGACCCCTTTTTTTTCCGGGGTGGGGGAGGTGAGCCATATATCTGTCAATGTTTCAGGCTTTGCTAAATACCATAGTAAGTAGCAAAAATTGGTTTATTATTGAAATATTTTTATTAATCAAGAAAATGTTAGAAGTATACCAATATATCAAAATATATGGGGACTGGAGAGATGGCTCTGTGGTTAAGAGTACTTATTGATCTTGCAGCAGACCTGGGTTCAATTCCCAGCACCTACATGGTGGCTCACACATGTCTGTAACTCCAGTCCCAAGAGATCCAGTGCCCTTTTCTGACCTCGGCAGGTAACGGACAGTGGTACACATACATACATGCAAGCAAAACACTCATACACATAAAATAAAAAAGAATTGGGTTTTTTTGGTTTGGTTTGGTTTGGGTTTTTTTGTTTGTTTTTTTGTTTTGTTTTTTGGGTTTTTTGGTTTTGTTTTTTTGTTTTTTTGAGACAGGGTTTCTCTGTGTAGCTTTGCGACTTTTCTAGAACTTGCTTTGGAGACCAGGCTGGCCTTGAACTCACAAAGATCCTCCTGCCTCTGCCTCCTGGAGTGCTGGGATTAAAGGCGTGTGCCACCACCGCCCAGCAATAAAAAGAATAGTTAAAGCCATGTGTGGTCTAACAGGTTATTAGGCTTGGCAGTGGCATGGTACCACACATATCATTTTTTTTAATAACTGTCACATCTTTTTTTATTTAATTAATTTTTTAAATTTATTTTACATACTGACCACAGTTTCCCCTCCCTCATCTCCTCCTGTTTCCTCTTCCCCCGTCACCTCCACCTCCCACTTACCCCCTTCCCATCCTCCACTCTTTCTCCATCTCCATACAGAAAGGGGCAGGCCTCCCATGGGCTTGAACAAAGCATGCCACATCAAGTTGAGGCAGGACAGAGCTCAGGACAGAGTTGCGATCTCATCAGGCTTACTTAACAAGTGTGGACTGCTGCACATCTGTTGTCAAAAGCACATTTGTCTATAAAATATCGAAGCTTACAGCATTTTTGTTCTGAGTGATACTTTCACTATAACTTAGTAGCCAGGTTGTAGGGGAAGTATTTAGTGTAAGTCCTTACAAAAGTGTTACCAGTGATCTAACACTGGTTACCCTGCTTTCAATCTACAATTTCTATGTGATGTTGAATAAACTTTTATGCAGTGAAGAACTTCTAACTGTTACCTTCTGGTGAAGCTACCTTAGGAGGACTAGAGAGAGAGGGTTTTTTTTTTTTTTTTTTAAAAAAAAAAAAAAAAGGATAGTATTCCTACACTTAAAAACTCACTGAAAACTACTGTTCTAGGGGAACCTCATGACAATATTCTCAGAACATTTATTATCCCATGGATCAAGCAAAGAAATGGGGAGCAGCAGAGAAAAGAAAATCAATGAGCTATATGACAAAATCAACCATGTAAAGGTTTACATTTCCCTTGTTGGAATATAAATTTTCAACCAGTCTCTTAGTGTCTGAATCATCTATAATCTAATCCTTGTAAGAAATAAGAAAGTCATGTAACATTTCCCACTGCAGATTCTAATCTCATATGTATGTATGTATGTATGTATATATATATTATATATATATATATATCTTTTTATATATGCATATATATCACAATAATTATTAATATAGAGGATGAATGCTTTTGTCTGTTGAGTCTTTCCAGATGATTGGTACGTCTATTGGTCACCCCAGGGATCCCCTAGTACAAACATTAATTGTAAAAGTGTCAAATAAAACCAGCTATTATATTGGCCAGCTTTGGGGGCAGATTTCTTATTTTGCAACTTCTCTAGTTATATCCTTTTGCAAAGATGAAATTCTCATCTATTGTGTCTTTTCCAAAAGATAAAGTTGTTTAAAAAAAAAAAAACAGAAAAGATTATAGCATCCTTCCTTCCTGATCTTAACATGGGTATTTCAGTTATGACTTTGATGTAACACAGAACGCAGGTCTCAGGCACAGATTCTTGGGTGAATATAAATTAGCTTTAGAAGTCTTGTTATTGCTGCTTGGGAATTTAGGAGGCTGGTGTCATTATAAGCAAAAATGCTACGTGTGTCATTTCATAGTGACACATTTCTTTTGTAAGACACTGACATCTGGACAGCTTCAGAACTCTGGAGGTTCAGAAAATAGAATAATTAAGTAAGCAATAATATGTCATCCTAAGGGAAGCTACGTTACCCAGAAGGTTTTTGTTCCCATGATTTACATTGCTAAACTGTGTAGATTATATTTGGATCTCTGAGTGAGAAGAACCTCAGTATTCATTGTGTTTATCGGTAAATGTGAACATCTGTTTTGTTTCTCTCTTGTTCTGTGAAAGGAGTTTACTCTGAGATTTGCTTTTGTATTAAAGACAGTTGCCAAATGAACAAACGTGAACATGCCTATGTTCCTTATATTGAACTATCTATTAAAAGTATATTTGTGTATTTACTACAAAATTCCATAAGTTACTGAAAAGCTGATGAAGTCAATAGCAGCAAATGAACAAAGGTTGGAACATACTGATAGCAATCAGACAGGAGGAGAGAGGGAGAATGGGAAGGGATTGAATTAGGACATTGGTTAAGGACCTCATTGGAAAGTACTATTTAGAGTGGAGGATGTCTCCCTAGCCACTATGACCAACATTTGTGCAAAGCTCAGGGGCTCTTTTTTTTTTTTTTTTCCTCTTTTAAAAGTCAGAAGCCAATTTAACTTCAAAAAAATGCTTTCCTTCTTATCCAAATAAACACTGATTTTCTAATTCTGTTGTCTTCTATAAAATAAGACCCACTGACCAGCTCACATTCCAGCACACTTTCACTGCTGACAGGTGAGATTGGAATCACATCCTGTGATACCCTGCTTTCTTCTACGGGATATTTGAGAGGCTAACATACATTGATTTGGCTGGAACATAGTACCAATCTATTTAGTCAAATATAATTCTGGTTGCTTTGGTGACATGTTTGGGAAAAGGGATGAGACTAGCATTTAAACCAGAAGGTTTGGGGTAAAGCAGATGCTCCTCCAAAAAAAAACGTGACTAATCTTCCCATCAGAAGGCCCTATGGAATGAAGACTGGCTGCCCCCAGGCAGCAGGAATCTGGCCAGTGGATGGGTCTGTTTGTATGTAACTCTTCCCTCCCTCCCCAGGCTGTGGGCTTGTCCTGTAGGTTGCAGATTGCCAGCATTCTCAGTTGCTTGAGTCAATTCCTTAACCATATCCTCTTGGTTCTGCTTTCTCTAGAAACTCCTGACTAATGTGGGGTATAGTGTGTGCCCTGTTATCTAAATATACTCAGTTACTGAGCATGTGAGGAAGAAAAGATGAAGGAAATAATTCTAGGTTTGGAGTAGTAGGAGAAATACTAGAAATCATTTTATCTCCTGTGTGGATATTTCTTGTCAGTTTTCTCTCCATGGGAGCCACAGCAATTAAACAGTCAGTATCCCAAAGCTACTCCCAGCATCCATTGCTCTCCTCATCACTGATGGGAAAACTTAACAGAGGGAGGATTTCCTTTGGCTCCCAGCTCCTGAGAACATAAGTCCATCATGATAGGGAGTGCATGGGAGAGGTCTCTGCCTGGCAGAAAACTTGGCACTGACCAGGAAGCAGGGAAGTTGAGCCAGACATAGGTCAGGCTATCACCCTCAAGGGCCAACCCACTGTGACCAACCTCTGTCAGCCATATCTGATATTAATTGACAACATGCCCCCATGGTTGGGCATGCCCAGTGGACCTAGACACTTCCCCCTAGCCATTTCTGGGTCAAAATAGCCATTTCCGGGTGAAAATGTCTCGCGTGACCAGAACCCCGTGGCTTTGAGTGTTTGCATAAAGCACTCAGAGCAACCATATGATCAACGTGCATGCATAGAGTAGCCACATGAGCCTGTGTGTGCAGGCGTGGCCCAGCCTTTATAAGCCAGCGCCATATTCCCCAGCTTCTCTCTCTTGATCCACATGTCTTTCCACAGGCCTGTTCACATCTGTCTCTCTCTTTCCTATCTTAAAAAAAAACTCTTGTTAGTGGATTCTGTCATGTTTCGTGACATTTCCTAACAGGGTAAGATCGCTGCCAAATAACAAACAATGTCTCCCACACACAAAGGTTCCACAACCTTCTAAAACAGTGATACTAACTGATAGCCAGATATTCAAATACTTGAGTTTATGTGAGTCATCTCACACTCAAAATATAACAGCCCATTCTTTGTCTCTTGGCTTCTCTTTCAAAATAGTTCATTTATTTTTGTAAGATTTATTTATTTCTTATTTTATGCATATAAGTGATTTGCATTGGTGTATGTATGTGTACCACATGCATGCCTAGTTCCTGCAGAGGTGCCCTGGAATTGGAGTTACAAATGGTTGTGAGGTATGCTGTGAGTCCTAGGAATTGAACCTGGATCCTCTTCAGGAGCAAAACATGCTCTTAACTGTTGAACCATCTAGCTAGCCTTCTTCTCTTGACTTCTTAGACTTCTTATCATAGGAACTACCAAGGAAGATGTAGTATTGGACATGATGAAAAGTACCCTCCTTAAACTGACAGTGATAAAAATCAGATCCTGACAAGGAAAGGGAAGACCATAGGCTGATACTAGCTAATGTACATTTGAAGGCTGAGCTCATTCTCCAACTTTCAACACAGTGCAATACCATCCCCATCATTTCACTTTATCTCTCAAGCTTTGCCAACTTGGAAATGCCTTTTTGATCAATGATTCATGAGATTATGTGTTGTGGACTTATTACTTTAACTGTGTAAAGATGTGTTGCAGGTTGGGGATTTAGCTCAGTGGTAGAGTACTTGCCTAGCAAAGTGCAAGGCCCTGGGTTCAATCCTCAGCTAAAAAAAAAAAAAAAAAAAAAAAAAAAAGACGTGTTTCATTTGTTTATGTTGTGGAATATCACTTTAACTAGGCAAAGGTGTTACATTTGTTTATGCTGCATGTTTAAAGTATAAAGAAGAGTTGCTTTGCCTGCCTAAGGCACCTGATTGGCCTAATAAAAAGCTGAACAGCCAACAGCTAGGCAGTAGAGGAATAGGCGGGGCTGGCTGGCAGAGAATAAGTAGGAGGAGGAATCTAGACTCAAGAGGAGACTGGGAGACGAGAGAACAAGAAGGACAGAGAGGAGGACTCCCAGCCAGGCAGATGGCAGACAGACAGACAGACAGAGTAGGACATACAGAATGAAAGAAAGGTAAAAAAAGCCCAAGGCAAAATGTAGATGGAGACAAACAGGTTGATCTACATTAGAGCTAGTGGGGTAAGCATAAGGTAGGACTGAGCATTCACAAGTAAAAAGAAGTCTCCATGCCATGATTTGGGAGCTGGTTGATGGCCCCAAAGAAAGCCTGATGCAATTATGGAAATCCAGAAACTGAGGCAAGATTTCTTAAGAAATGCTTTGTCACGTATGTGTTTCTAGAGATGGAAATGGTTTTAACAACGAGAGTGAGGGCAGACTGAAGACAATGAGACTTCAAAAATAAAAGTGTAAATAATAAAAATAATTTAAATCAAAAGGACAAGAACATGCAGTAACCAGAGAAGCCTCTATAAAAGGGATGTAACATTTTTCCGTGTTTTCTGTGAAAAAACTCCATGTTAAGCTAGTGTTGTTAAGTGGCTACTAGTAAGATTAGAGAGCCTTTCCGTCATAATCAAGTGCCTATAAAACCAGGGACTCAACCTACAGGATTCCAGTTACTGATCAGAGAAATGAGGCCTGAGTCAACAATCTGGCCCTGGGAGGAAACATAACATCCTGAACTGCCCAGAAAGCTATTCATTTTTAATGATTTATAGCTGGTTCCAAGAGCTCCAACTGTTATAACTCCATAGCAGAAGGCTTTACATACCACTGTCTCTTCACAAGAGAGTTCATCCAAATGAGCCTGTTAATTTCACCTGGATGGGAAAATACCCATCCATCAGGAACACTGCCTGTTTCATACGATTTATGAGGAATATAATTCCTGCCCAAAATGTAGATGGGCATAAACGGTGCCCATGGCCATGGTCCACTCTCACCACTCTAAAGCAAGCACTGCAATAAACATTGTCTGTGTTCTAGCTGCACTCTGTGTATCTCTCCTGAATTCTTTTGACAAAGATCACAAGGCCTGAGAAGCCTCAGGGAGTCCCCGTGACAGATCAAGGTCACTTTCTATTTGTGTTAACACTCAACACGAGCGAGGGTCACACTGTGGAAGTGGAGGCAACAAATTACAGCATGCTGTGTAAGTACTACTGGCGTATGGGAGTGCTTTGTGATTAATTAGACTTTATCATCAATTGTCAACTTGATGGGATCTAGAATCCCCAGAGACAAAACTCTGAGCAAGCCTTAAGGGACTGTCATGATTAGGTTGGCCTCAAGCATGTTTTATCCTAATTATCTTAATTTAAGTAGAATGCCCCCTCCCTGACTGGTAAGCACATTTCCTGGGCTAGGTCTCAGACTATATAGAAAGGAGAAATTTAACTGAATAGCACAATTTTTAGTTCTTTGCATTTTGACTATGGATGACATGTGACCAGCTGCCTCAACTTCTTCACATTGTGCCTTCTCTGGTATGATGGACCAAACTCTCAAACTGGGAACCAAAGTAAAAGCTTCCTCCCTTAAATAATTATTTTTGGGGATTTGGGGGGGGGGGTTGTTTGTTTGTTTTTGTTTTTTTGAGACAGGGTCTTACCATGTAATCTTGGCTGGCTGGGAACCCACATTAAATTACAGAATAATGATGTTGTCATTTGGAATTTTGTTTGTTTGTTTGTTTCTTAAGACAGACTCTCACTATCACATGGTGTGTACCATCACAACCATCTCAGATGAATGGTTTTCAATGCAACTTTCTCTTATTGTGTACTGTTGTTTGAATCTTAGATAGTCTTTTAATTAAAAAAAAACCCAGAGCCAGATATCAGGGTGAAAGCTGAAAAATCAGAAAAGCAGAACAGCCAGCCACTAGTTCTTACCTCTACAAAATGCTCAGCCTAAAAAGAGAGAGCGAGTTCCTGTTTCCTCATGTCTTATATATACCTTTCTTCTCTCTGCCATATTATTTCCTGGGACTAATGGCATGTGTGCTTCCCAAGCAAAGGCATGAGATCTCAAGTGCTGAAATTAAAGGTGTGTGATTCCCAAGTAATAGGATTAAAGGTGTGTGCCACCACTGCCTGGCTTTGTTTTTTCTCTTAGACTGAGTCAATCTCACATAGTCCAGTATGGCCTTGAACTCACAGAGATCCAGATGGATCTCTGCCCTTGCGCCCCCCCCCCCATGCTAGGATTGAAGATGTGTGCTACCACTGCCTGACCTCTATGTCTAATCTCATGGCTGGCTGTGTCCTCTGATCCTCAGGCAAGCTTTATTAGGGTACACAGTATATCACCACAGTGTACTGATCATCTACCCACTCTTTTACCCTCCTCTGTTTTCCCCCTCTCCACCCTCTACCCAAGTACCACACGTTTACCCTGCCCGTATACCCCTTTTACTTTTAGGTCTTTATTTTATCCGTACGTGTGAAGAAGTATGAAACACTTGTCTTCTGTCTGGTTAATTTTGTTTACTGTCCTCCACTAGCATCCATATCCCTGCAAGTGACAGGATTTCATTACTTATGACTGAATAATACTATATTATGTACAATACCACATTTCCTTTATCCATTTATCAGCTGGTAGACATAGACTAATGCCATATCTTGGCCACTGTGAGTAGTACTGCAATAAACATGAATGTGCGTGTATCTTGCTACATGCTGACTTTGATCCCTTCATGTATGTACCCAAGAGTGGAACAGCTGAGTGTGTTCACAGATAGCTATTCTGCTAGCATGTTGTCATATGTTGTGATACGTTTTGGTCAGTAGGTGCTTGAATCTTTCTTTCTTGAAGTACTAGAGAGTTTTTCTTTATCAACTATCATTCACATATTTTACCGACAAATACTTAGGTGAATGACTTTCCTCTAAGTCAACAACCCTATGAGTACTTCAAATATCCAGACTCAAAACTAGGCTGAGCCTAAGCAGTGTTCACCTGGGATTCACCTATTGTTTCTCCTGTGCCTGCTGCTTCCCCCTCTGCATACATCTATCCAGATCTAGTCACTTATAATTTCTACCTGGCTCTATATGTGACATTATTTCCTGCCTTGGTCTTCTCTCACTGGCTGGTGTGTCAACAGAGACTACCTCATACACAGAAAATGGTGGTCTTCTTTTCTTTTCTTTTCTTTTCTTTTTTTTTAAACTGTTTGACCTAATGGCTCAGGCTTCTTGCTATCTAGTTCTTATATCTTAAATTAACCTATTTCTATTTATCTATAAGTTGTCACATGGCTCGTGGCTCACTAGTATTTAACATCTTATTTCTCATGGCAGCAGAGGCTGGAATCTTCTCCTGACTCAGCCTTCCACTTCCCAGAATTCTCTTCTCTGCTTGTCCTGCCTATACTTCCTACCTGGCTACTAGTCAATCAGCATTTTATTTATCAATCAATGAGAGCAACACATTCATAGCATACAGAACATATCCACAGCATTTCCCCCTTTTCTTTTTTTTCAAAAAGGAAGGTTTTAACTTTAACATAGTAAAATTACCTATAACAAAACAATAATCAAACAAGAATTACAGTTATAATATCTAGTCTATCTATAATATCTATTCTATTTGTATTTGGCTAAGTTAAAGAAGATACCCTATCTATCCTATATTTGTGAGTCTAAGGTTTTATATCTAACTTATCTTTTATCATAACTAAGGAAGTTATAACTATCTAGTCTTCAATGACATCAAAGACCCCAGAAGGATATAATATTACCTAAGAAATGGGGGAAGGATACAAGCAACTTTTGGGAGTCTTGCGAGAATAGACAGAGACAGCTGGCAGCCTGGACAGTCATCCAAAGTTCCTCTGTAAAGTTTGGGCATCTGTCTTCAGCCCACAAGAAATGGTGGTTTTCAAGTCACATCTTGAAGCTATATAAAGTCCTTTCCCTGCAAGTCTTCGGTCTCTTGTGCCCTCTCTCAGTTTAATTCAAGAATTCCCTATGTTTTCTGAAATCCTTCTTTTCTATGTTCCCATGACACACATTCTGATGAAGGAACTTGTTCTTTCCCTCTTGGGCAGGTTGATACTCTGACCTGAGACAGCATAAATGGGAGTTAAAGACAACAGTTGATTAGGACCTGGGATCTATGATGAAAAGCTAGGTTCCCTGCTATCCCTAGCATGAATAGCAGGGCAAAGGCAAATTAGCCTTTTTGGTGTTTCTCTGTCTCATAACACATGGTAAAGTAAGACTGAGTTTACTCATGCAGAATTGAGATGGTATTACCCCAGATTTCCCCTGGATTAATTTCTTTGTTGTTCACTGTTTTAGCCAAAGATGCCTCAGGCTATTTGCACCAAAAGAATTTCCTAGTACCCATAACTCAGGGCTTCCTAATACCTAGGCCTTACCCACAACCCTCCTAACACCCAGGCCTTACCCACACCTCAGGGCCTCCTAATACCTAGGCCTTACCCATACCCCAGGGCCTCCTAATACCTAGGCCTTACCCACAACCCAGAACCTCCTAATACCTAGGCCTTACCCATACCCCAGGGCCTCCTAATACCTAGGCCTTACCCACACCTCAGGGCCTCCTAATACATAGTCCTTACCCATACCCCAGGGCCTCCTAATACCTAGGCCTTACCCACACCTCAGGGCCTCCTAATACCTAGGCCTTACCCATACCCCAGGGCCTCCTAATACCTAGGCCTTACCCACACCTCAGGGCCTCCTAATACATAGTCCTTACCCATACCCCAGGGCCTCCTAATACCTAGGCCTTACCCACACCTCAGGGCCTCCTAATACCTAGGTCTTACCCATACCCCAGGGCCTCCTAATACCTAGGCCTTACCCACACCTCAGGGCCTCCTAATACCTAGGCCTTACCCACAACCTAGGACCTCCTAATACATAGTCCTTACCCATACCCCAGGGCCTCCTAATACTTAGGCCTTACCCACTCCCCAGGGCCTCCAGCACCTAGGCCTCACCAATACTTCAGGCTTTACCTCTACCCCAGACCCTGGAATCAGTAGAATCCTGTCTTTAAACAGTTAAGTCTCTTCAAGTCAGAATGCAAGAAAGGGAGCTGTCCTCTAAACCTCAGGGGTCCAATATCCCCAGCACTTATTAAACACAGAGCGCCTTCATGGAACAATGCAGTTACCACTCTAAGAACTAGTGCCTAGGATTGAGGACTTGCAGGATACACTTTGGGAAGTACAAATCAGCACCATTTAGGAAGCGCCCTTAATGCAGACTTTAGTCTAGTGAAAAGAAGTCATAGTGCAGGCTTTGATTGTGCTCAGTGTTTCAGAACAATCAGGACCAGCACCACTGAGAAGGAAACAAAAACAAAGTAAACGTCTCTAAGTTTACATGATCTTATCTGCATTTTTTAAACATTGAAAACAGTTGGGAAGTCAAATGAAGCCATACGCAAATTGAATACTCAAAAGAGGGAAAACTTGGCACCAGGGACTTACTTCCATGCTTGCCAAACTGAAGGAATGTTATTGAAGATTCCTTACATAAATGTTCCTTGGCCTTGGAGTGAACTAACAGGTCTTAAAAGTTGCATTAGCCAAAGCAAATTCCCGTAGCAAATAAAGTTTTTAGGTGAATGCATCAAATTTTTCCCTTCTGCTGCCTAAGGAGGAGTTACCAGCTATCTTCCCAATCAGCAAGCTGAGTGCTCAGGTTGTGTTATAGACGGCTTACCATCTACAAGTGAAACTGTGCTGCCCCAGGTCTAGAAGGAGACCAGAGTCAATAAACTGTGAGGCAAATTGCTTTAGTGCTTGTCCTGACATTGAAACCAGAAGCAAGATCTGCTCAAAATGCTTTCTGTCCTTAGAGTACTAAGTTGATAGATTTTAGGACTGCAGAAGATTTTTACTTTTGCACTGTTTTAGATTTCTGATAGAAATAAAATTAGCAGTCTGGTCTACAGAGTGAGTGCCAGGATAGCCAGGGCTGAACAGAGAAACTCTCCCTCAAGAAACCAAGGAAGGAACCAAGGAAGGAAGGAAGGAAGGAAGGAAGGAAGGAAGGAAGGAGGGAGGGAGGGAGGGAGGAAGGGAGGGAAGGAGAGAGAGAGAGAGAAAGAGAGAGAGAGGAAGGAAGGAAGGAAGGAAGGAAGGAAGGAAGGAAGGAAGGAAGGAAGGAAGGAAGGAAGGAAGAAGACAAGAAAAGAGAAGAAAAAAGAAAAGAAAAAATTAACAGTCTGAAAAAGTAATCATTCAATGTTCTGGCATTGAGTGAAGTGCTTTTGGGGGATGGGGTAGGAATTGGAGTCTTGTTATTGTTTTTGTTGTTGTTGTTGTTGTTGTTTTAAGTTTGAGGGAATGTTTTTGGTATTTTCAGACCTTGTCTCATGTAGCCCAGGTTGACCTTAAACTCCTGGTCCTCTTGCCTCAACCTCTTGAGTGCTAGAATTAAGGGTATACATTACTGATTCTGGATCCCCCCACCCCCTGGCCCCCTGAAACAGAGTTTCTCTGTGTAACAGCTCTGGCTGTCCTGGAACTCACTCTGTAGACCAGGCTGGCCTCGAACTCACAGAGATCTGCCTGCCTCTGCCTTCCTGAGGAGTGCTGGGATTGAAGGCGTGAGCTACCACCACCTAACTCTGGCTTTTATTACTTATTTATGCATGAACTTTTTGAGAAAAGGCATGGTTATGTACCCGAGCTGTCATTGAATTTCCATCTTCCTGCCTCAGCCTCATGGGTGCAGGGGTTGCAGATGAGCATAATCACACCTGGCTGTAAGGAAGCTGTCATTCATGTTTTGGCCAAGTACTGACATGGCTTGAATGCCCTTCTAGAACTAGTGTTGCAGTTGAATTACTATTGTTGTGGTGAGAGTTTGGGGAAGTGATCAGGCCATGTAGACTCTACACTCACTGATGGGATTGGTGCTGTTAGAAAGAAGAAAACTGACCTCCTTGCTCTCCCATCTTCTATCATGTGATGAGATGATGTAAGAAGGTCTTTATTCCAGACCAAGCAACACCTTGATCTCAGATTTCCTAGCATCCAAAACTGTGATGCAACAAAATTATGTTCATTATAAATTACCTACTGGTGTGGATTCTGTTACAGTCATACTAATAGACTGAGTTGGCCACCTTCTCATCTCCAACTGTCTATTCCACACCCTCCCTTGTTCTCTCCCACTGAATATCCTCAAAAGCATTATGTGTCTGAAGTTTCATTATTTATCAAAAACTAAGAATACCTTTATTTTCACTTGCCTATATTTAAGGACGGTATTTTCAGAATTAACACAGTAGCAAAGCAGAAAAGATAGGGAGATGGAGAGGTAAGGGATTTGCCTAAGACTTAAATGATAACCTTGTGAGCTATGTGTAAGGATTCTGTCCTTAATTATGTCATCAGCCTGCACGGTGGCCCAGCCTAAAAAAAGTGTGGGCCCTCTGTGCGTTCCTTTTCTCTTTCCCGCACTCTCTCCTTCTGTTCTCTTCCCTCCATGCAGTCCTTCTCTCCGTCTTCTCCTTCTTCTCCTTCTCTCCGTCTTCTCCTTCTTCTCCTTCTCTCCGTCTTCTCTTTCTTCTCCTTCTCTCTGTCTTCTCCTTCTTCTCCTCTCCGTCTTCTCTTTCTTCTCCTTCTCTCTGTCTTCTCCTTCTTCTCCTCCTCCTCCTCTTCTTCTTCCTCCTCCTCCTCTTCCTCCTCCTCCTCTTCCTCCTCCTCCTTCTCCATCTTCTCTCTCTCTCTCTCTCTCTCTCTCTCTCTCTCTCTCTCTCTCTCCCTCCCTCTCTCTCTCTCTCCCTCTCCCTCTCCCTCTCCCTCTTCCTCTCCCTCTCCTTCTCTCTCTCTCCCTTTATCTCCCAATAAAGCTCTAAAAGGTAACTATGGTGCACTGACTCTTTGGTCCAGCACTCTCCTCCGTCAGCATGGCTGCCATGTGCACCGCCGCCTTAACCAACACTATAGATATATAACAGTGCTGTAGGCTTCAAGAGGACCTGATTAACTACAAGCCCACACTACTTATTCAAGCCTCAGAGTTCTGTGAAAGACATGACTAGAATTCTAACTCACAGGCTCACTGCAGTAAGAGGATGGACTGGGGTAAGGATGTGAAGAGCCTAGCATAGTGCCTGGCTGAGGATGACAACTTATGGCTCATAGCTGGAGATATAAAACTGAAATTATGAATCTCTTTTTCTCTTCTTTTTCTTCTTCTGAGTAAAGAGAAAAAAAGTACTAGGAGGAGGTACTCTCTCACTTTCTCTGATATAATCAAATCTTTCTCTCTCCTACCTTTTTTTCTGTTAAAGGGGATAGATTTTTCAGTCAAGACCTTCCCCCCTGCTGTGGTTGGAATGTGAAATGTCCCCCATCCACTCATGTGTTTGAACACTTGGTCCCTGGCAGGTGGCACTATTTGGAAAGGTTATGAAACCCTTAGGGGATAGAGCTTTGCTGCAGGAAGCATGTCACCAGGTGTGGGCGAGCTTTGAGGTTTTATAACCTGGCCCTACTTCCTGTTTATACTCTGCTTTAGACTTCTGGTACAGTGTGGTGACACCTTGTCCCCTCTGGAGTTGTAAGCCAAAATAAACCTTTTCTCCCTCAAGTTGCTTTGGTTAGGTCTTATGTTACAGCAACAGACATGAAACAAATATACCTTCTCTCTTCCTGAACTCCCGCTTCTTCTTTAGCCCACAATTCACTCTCCTCCAAACATTGCTGGAAATAGTCCATGCACCCGCAAACTACTGTGTAAGTCATCTTCCCTGTCATCAGCTTCTCACCAAAGTCCTCAGAACAAATATCTCTTGTTTTATGAATATGCAGAACACCTCTAGCAGCCTTCTGAGGGTGTCTCTCTCCTCTGTACTCCCAGAGCATTCTTCAGGTGGCTTCCTGAAGTCACAGAGTATTTGGAGATCGGTGGAGACCCCATCTCTTATGCCACTAGGGTACACTGGTGCCTGGTACTTAGGTAAAATGTTCACAATCAAAATGCATGAACCAAATCCATTCCAACCCCTACTCACATCTTCTCTGACCACTAGCTCTTTGCTTTTAACACATGAATGAGGATGCTGACACCCTGACTTCATCTGGCTCCCTCAAAAAGCACACTGATACAAAGACTCCTTTCTTACATTTAAATGTTTGGTTATTCTTTGACAATTGCATATATATATATATATATATATATATATATATATACATACATACATACATACATATACAGTGTATTTGATCATTTTCACACATACCCCATTACCCTCTGCATCTCCCTCCCACTGAGCCCCTTCTGTTTCCCAAGTCCCCCTCTGATTTTCCTGTGGTTTTTGTTTGGATTTTTGTTTTGTTTATGTTGTCTGTTGGGGAGGCTAACTAGAGTTGTTTTCATGAACACAGGTGGGGTTATTAACTGGAGCCTGGGCATGGTATCAGTGGTCATACTATTGAACAAAATGACTCCTGTGTGGTGATTGTTTAGGTATGCTCTAACAAATAAAGCTTGTCTGAGGATCACAGAGCAAAGCCAGCCACTAGTTAGCCATAGAGGCCAGGCAGTGGTGGCACACACCTTTAATCCCAACACTAGAGAGGTTGAGACAGGAAGTGATATGGCTGGATGGAGAAAAGGAATATAAAGCAGGAGGAGACTGGAGCACAGTCCTTTTCAGCTGAGGAGTTGGTGAGGTGAGAGGTGGATGTGGCTTGTTCCTTCATCTCTCTGATCTTTCAACGTTCACCCCGAAATCTGGCTTCGGGTTTTTATTAAGACCAATTAGGATTTGTGCTACACTGCTGCACCCCCAACAGCTTGTAACAGCCGCCTCAGGGAAGGCTAAAGCCTCATGAGACTTCTTCCCCATTAGTGATGGAATGTTGATGGCTCCATCTTATCCAGGCCTTATGCAGTCACCATTGCTTCTGGGAGTTGCTGAGCACAGTGGCCATGTCTGGTGCAGGAGACAGCACCAACAGGGATCTTCAAAAAAACCACGACAGGGTCTCCTTGTGTAGCCCTGACTGGCCTAAAATGCTCTCTGTAGAACAAGCTGGCTATAAACTCATTGAGAGTCTCCTGTCTGCCTCCCATGCTGGGGCTGAAAGCATGTGCCAGCACGCCTAGCAGTAATTCTTCTTAACGTAAGCCGTTTGAGATGTGATCCTCAAAATATCAGGCAGGAGTCAAAGGGAGGAAGCAAGACAAGGAAAGCCAGACAGCAACAAAGGGAGGGTTGTCTCGTGGCTGAGAGGGACTGAGTCCTGAGAGAAAATAGTAGAAAAGGAAGTCTCCTCATTGGAAGTCTCGACATAGCCAAGAAAATTCTCTCCTAACTCTAGACACTTAGTGGTGACAGCTGCTACAGTGAATGTTGTCCCCTGACCCTTCTAACTGCCAGGTGCCCAGGTAGTAACTATCTACAGCTTTGGTTAAAAAAAAAAAAAATCAGGTGAAAAAGAACAAATCAGTCCTGTTCATGAAAACACAAGATAAACTCTAAGCACTCAAGGTGACCTCAGCAACCTACATTTCAAGCACCAACTAGTAAGTCATAGTGCAGTTCTGATATTAACCCAAAACAGGAGAAAATGGAATTTAAAAGGCAAAAGCACTTCTCAGAGATGGCCAGCCAACACTAACACAGGAAAGGGGCTTTCACAAACAGCTAATGACTACTGTGGGCCAATAAAACACTTAATTGCATTATCTGGAAGAGAATGCTGTCACATTCTCCTTGGTCACAAGGGAAAGATCTACTCTTTCAGTGATTCATTCCAATATTCCAATCCCGTTGTCTTTGAGCAATAAAAAGAGCTTACATTTATTAGACATTTACTCTGCATCAGGGTGCAAAGCTGACACATTCAGTTCTCCCGTCTACCTCATAAAGTTGTTGCTGCTATTATACACTCTTCATATGGGAAAACTGACAGTTAAATGGGCTAAGGAATTGAGCCAAGGTCATGGAATTTTAGGAAACATTTGGAACTTAGCCTCTCAAGTGGTTAGTTTTAATTGTCAATTTTACACAATCTAGAATTACCTAGGAATAAGATTTCACTGAAGGATTATCTAGATTAGGTTGGCCTGTAGGCGTGTGTGTAGGGGACTGTCTTGATGAATTAATGTGGAAAGACCCAGCCACTGTGGGTGGCACTATCCTCTAAGATAGTACAAGAGTGAAGAATAGAGCCAAGCCTAGTTATGCACACCTTTAATTCCAGCACCTGGGAGACAGAGGCAAGCAGATCTTTATGAGTTTGAGGCCAGCCTGGTCTACAAAGCGAGTTCCTGAACAACTAGGGTTGCACAATGAGACTCTGTCTCTAGATACCTGAGCTGAGAACAGCCTTCATTCCTTCCTTCTTTGCTCTTGATTGTAGATTTGACTAGCTGCTTTAATTCTGGCCACCCTGATATCCTTGCATAGGTGTGCTGTAACTTGGAATTGTATGCTAAAATTAACAGCTTCTCCATGAAGAACTTTTGTCAAGGTATTCTGTCACCACAAAGGAAACAACATTAAGACAGACTCTGCTGTGGGCCACAGAATTATGAAGCAAGAATTCAGCTGACTATGGAAAAGGCTAATACCTGGAAGAAGCAGGGCTCTTCTATAGGAAAAAGTCAAGCCTCAAGGAGCCTTGGTGATATTAGTTTTTATATATATATATATATATATATATATATATATATATATATATATATATATATTAGCCAGTTCCTGCAATGATTTTCTTGTGCACTATGGCAGCTTTCCCAATGATTCTTTTCCTAAGACCCTCTAAACAGTGTGGAATGATCACTCCCTGGGCTTATACAACTAAGGTGTTTGGATACAGTCATATAGGCAAGGCTTCCTGCTTCCAAGCTTTCTGCTTCTTCTTTTTAGCATTAGAATTCAGATGTCTGCCTTCTGCAATTATCTCTTTAGCAAGCACACAAAACCTGGCCCAGCTCTGGACAAAAGCATCCAAGGACAAATGGCAGGCAGAATAAGCTCTCCAGACCATCTGCTAGGTAAACATCCATACGGAGATGGTGAACATCAGGTACATAACTTTGCTTCTTGTGCAAATTAAGCTCAGACCGCCCTTTTTCTCACAGCCCAAGTGGTACCCTGGAGCAACTTACTTAGAACTTAAGGACTTTTCCATACCAGGTGCATCAAGCTATGAGGCAGGTTTCCTAGTTCCGAGTAGACTTACCCCGCAGGACCAGAAGGCAGCAGGGCCAGAGTATTGCTGATTGTAGGCGTATGGACATGGGTCACAGGTGGGGATGGGGGGAGGGGGAGGGCATAGGTGGGGATGGGGGTAGGGAAGAATGAGGATGGAGACAGGAACAAAGATGAAGATGAGAACGGGATGGAAATAACTTAGAACAACAAGAGGACAGGAGGAGAAGGGCAGAGAGGAGCTGAGGACGAGAACAGAACTGGAGCTGTGTGGATCGGATTTTGTCTCGGAGGAGTACAGTGAATGGACTAAAGAGTTTTGTGTAGGTAGATTCATTTGTTATCCCTCAAATTAGTAACCCCTGATGATCTTAGTGTCTTCCCCAGGACTCCGGGAGAAATCTCCTCAAGCAGGCACCGGAGGGGAATTCGATAAGATTCTAACCAACCTTTTGTGATTCCAATATTCATCATACCTTTACTTATACTCAATAAGGTCATCATTGTGTCCTAAATAAAATGAAGACCTCAATGTCCAGTGTTTTTCATATATTTTTCTTCAAATATCACCTTTTTTAAGATAAATTACATCCATTTTTAAGCATTTATCATGTATCTTTCTCATTTTCTTCTTTATAAACAAATGTTTTCCCCTTAAAACACTTTCATTTTCTATATTCCAAAATAAAGCATGTCAAAGTGTAACATGTGCAGATTCTATCTATTTCTGGCAAGTCCATAGGCCACAAACCAGTTGCTGAAAACTGGTAAGCCTAAGCACTTGCTTTTCAATCCTGAATTCAGTAACCCAACTCAAACTATAATGAAATTTGTTCCCAGCTTTAAAAACTTACCGCATGTGAGACATTAGGTAACTCTGGAGCAGGATAAAGCCCTTGCAACCTTCTGAATAACCAAATAGAACTTGGGCATTAAAAATGTTATGATTTTGCTCATAAAATGGGCTAGTAAGAAAATTCTTCAATGACCACATCCAAAGAAAATGATGTCTCAAACCTGATTTATGTTTGCAAACCTGTGGTGAGTTCTTTCAACACAGAGCATTTCCCCAGACTACTGAAACTGCCAGTGTCTCCTGATTTTGCTCTGCATCTGTGCCATTAAAGCCATGGCATACTAAATACATAGGAGCTGGGGTTTAATGATGTTTTTCTCTTGAAGTTAAGTATTGATGCCAGTCCATGGATCTGAATTTCACCAGTTCCCAAAAATGTAACGGTATACTATTAAAATTCATTATTGTTGATTGGCTATTTCTCCAGCTCCCTGGATTATAAACAGAATCTGAGAGGTCTGGAAGAAAGGAATGTAAACACAAGGCGTAACTAATTCTTTTCTGGCCTGAATGAGAAGAGAGATGGTTACTCACCTCCCTGTGGCCCAAGGAATTCTCTGTGCACATAATGACTTTCTGAATGCATATCCCTCCAAACACACACATACACACACACACACACACACACACACACACACACACACACTCCTGCTCTACAGCCTTAGGTGCTGGGTTGTGTGAACTCTGTGTTCCTTTGCCCTCTGACTTTTAATTATGTTTATATAATGGGGGAAACAATTATATCCATATTAAAACCATCCACAAAAACCAAAGGAGGAAGAGGAAGAAAGAAAGGAGATATGATGATGAAGGAGGAGGAGGAGGAGGAGGAGGAGGAGGAGGAGGAGGAGGAGGAGAAGGAGAAGGAGAAGAAGAAGAAGAAGAAGAAGAAGAAGAAGAAGAAGAAGAAGAAGAAGAAGAAGAAGAAGAAGAAGAAGAAACAGAGGAGGAGGAGATGCAGCCAAGATGGCTGGACAGGGGTGCCCTGACAGTGCTTCTGCCATAGGGAAGAAACAGGACAACAAAGGAGAAACTATTTTGAAGAATGTAATTAAGAGAGAATTCTGGAAATCAGTAAGGGAATGGGAACTCTAAAGATCAGGAGAGTCAGAAAGCACCAGAGGAAGGTAAAATATATCATCTACCCTAGCTGCCTAACAGGGTGGGATGGATTAGCACTGCTAGGAATAAAATGGATCAACGTCCCAGGAGCTGCAACCACAAAAGGGCTTCACAGTTCCCACAGGCCTTTAGTCCATTTGGGGGGCCAGCTTGTCTGAGTAACTCTTCTGCCCCAGAAGAAACTCACATTGGGTCTTCCTCAACCACCAGAGCCTAAGTTGCTAGACAGTCACTACTAGACATTTGTGCTGCTTTAGAAGCTCGCAACCAATGGGCTAACACAGTGATGACTATTGAGCCATTGCTTCCCTCCCCCAGCACCCTGCATTTTCAGAATCAATGGCTATCATAGCCACAAGCAAAAGATGCACCCACACTATCACTTGCTTAGGCAGGAGCCAAGGAGGATCTCTTCCCAAGCCTACAGAAAATGTGCCCACTCAATGTGGCCATATCTCAGCTTCACTTGCATCTTCCCACTGGAAGCTAGGAAAGGTCCCAGCCAAGTTCCACAATGCTACATGACTACCAGTGGCACTGGAGGGGACCAATTACACCAACCCAGCAAGAATTAAGTAAATGTTCCCTACCCCCCACCCTAGCTCTCAGCCTTTGGACTGTAGCTGCAGGTATAAAAAGCCCAGGCATCACAGTCTAGGGACCAAGAAAATACCATGATCCTATTTTCAACTCCAGAACCATGGCTAGTGATGACACAAGTCTTATCCCCATACAGCTTGTGCCATGGTCTCATAAAAACATTCATATTAAATTCCTTCACCTTCGGGATAACAGCTATCAAAGCCACAGGCGCTGGCACCACCATACTTAACCAGTGAGACTTACTGAAGGACTTTCTCTATGTCCTGTACCAGAAAGACAACACCAATCGTCATGCTAATATGAAAAGGGAAAGCTCAGGAGGCCTCAGCCCTACATAAATAACTACAGGAAGCTAAAGAATGCTGAGAGTGGGGAAGGAGTATCCTCAGGGGAAAGCACAGCAGCACAACTGTTATCCAATACCAGATGGTCAACTCTGGAAACATGCACATGCAGGCAATGGTATGGAGCCTGAGCAGGTTTTATAGTTTATATTTGGGACATACACACACACACACACACACACACACACACACACACACACACACACACACACACACACACACACACACACACACACACACACACACATGCACATAAATAAAAAATAAAAATAAGAAGCTAAAGACCATTTCTGAAAAAAAATACATAAAAAAGCCAATAGGGCCGGGCGGTGGTGGCACATGCCTGTAATCCCAGCACTTGGGAGGCAGAGGCAGGTAGATTTCTGTGAGTTCGAGGCCAGCCTGGTCTCCAAAGCGAGTTCCAGGAAAAGGTACAAAGCTACACAGAGAAACCCTGTCTCGAAACCCCCCCCTCAAAAAAAAAAAAAGCCAATAGGTATCTGAAGAATGCTTCATCTCACTAAATACTAGACAGATACAAATAAAACCACAATAAAACACATCATCCCAGTTAGAATGGCTATTGTCCAACACACACACACACACACACACACACACACACACACACACACACACACACACACACACACACACACCCTGAAAGGAAAAAGGGAAATCTTACACAGTGTTAATGGGAATGTAAGTTAATACACCTCCAAAGACTGAAAAGAGAGCTACCCCATGGCCCACCAATTCTAACTCTGGAACTCACAAAAGATATGAAATTATTATGCCAAAATACTTGCAGTCCTGTGTTTATTGCTATTCACAATATCCAAAGTTTGTGGTTGACTAGATATCCAGCAAGAGGCAAATGGGAAGAAATGAAGTGTATATACACACTGGAATATTACTCATCCACAAAAAGGAGTGAGCTCCACCACTTGCAGCAACATAGAGTTTGAGTTCCTTGTGTCAAGTGAAGAAATTCCATGCAGAAAAACAAATACCACATGTCCTCCCTCATTTGTGGAAAACAATAGGTCAACTTCCTAAGACAGTGCAATGGAATCATGACCATGACTAGAAACGGCAGAGGAGAGGAAGGATGGAAAGATGCTGTATAAAGGGCAAGAAACAGTCAGGAGGAACTGCTGTGCTCTTTATAGCATGGTGGTGGAACTATTAATTAAAACAATCTGCTAAATGACTAGAAGAATGTGGATCCCTAACACATGAAAGTTACTAGGGTTTGAAGATACGAAAATACCCTATGCTCTCATCTGATGATTATTCACAACATAAGTCATCAAGTCTTCATAAGAGACCTGATGGATGTGGAAATATTATGTCTCACCTTTAAAAATTAATTTGAGGGGCTGGAGAGATGGCTCAGACGTTAAGAGCACTGGCTGCTCTTCCAAAGGTTCTGAGTTCAATTCCCAGCAACTACATGGTGGCTCACAACCATCTATAATGAGATCTGGTGCCCTCTTCTGGCCTGCAGGCACACATGCATGCAGAACATTGTGTACATAATAAATAAATAAATAAATCTTTAAAAATTAATCTGAAGCCGGGCAGTAGTGGCACACGCCTGTAATCCCAGCACTCGGGAGGCAGAGCCAGGCGGATCTCTGTCAGTTCGAGGCCAGCCTGGTCTACAGAGCAAGATCCAGGAAAGGCACAAAGCTACACAGGGAAACCCTGTCTCGAAAAACAAACAAACAAACAAAAATTAATTTGACAAATAAACTAAATACTATCAGGGAGTTTTCATAAGCATTCTAGGCTATGTTCCATTCCAAATTGATACATTAGCTTTTATGTCCATATAATAAA
The DNA here is from genome assembly GCF_903995425.1 of Onychomys torridus. NCBI lineage: Eukaryota > Metazoa > Chordata > Mammalia > Rodentia > Cricetidae > Onychomys > Onychomys torridus. The sequence continues at coordinate 86,592,104 of NC_050452.1, read as the reverse complement.
AATGTCAATGATATAAAGAAGAACCATAACTTCATGGTCTTATTAACAGCCACCATAACAGCCATTTATTGAGCCATTAGTATTGTCTGGTATTGGGTCAAGGGCTTGACTAGCACCATTTCATTCAGGCTGCACAGTAACCTAACCTATGCTGTTCCAGGGGTGTGGGGGCACACCAGGGCATGAGCGCATACAGATGTGCACACACACTCACACACACTTTTCGTATGTCCCACTGAGACTGGCACAGGTCAGATCATTTTACTAAGGTGAAAACCCAGTGAAATGCAAAGCCAGGGTTCTCACCAAACTGACTGTGCCTGGGAGTGCATGTAACTGACGCCAAACTACTGTATATAAAGCTTAACCCTCCAGCTGCCAGACAATTCAAGCACTAAGGAAGTAAGTCTCTAGACCAAAAACGAAGGGCACTGACCATGGTGGATTCTGGTTTTAAAGCAAGCAAGAATGTGAGAGGTGAAAAAAAGAAGCAAGATATTTTTAAATAATATTGCTACTATTATTTGAGTAGCAATACTGGACTTCCTTTTTGTTCAATATATAATACTTGATATATACCTTTCCAGTTCCAGCAGATGGGATTCGGAAAGGGGAAACAGAACTGTTGTTCTATCCATGTCTACAAGAACTCAGAAAAAAAACCAGACAGAAATCAAAACATGACTGAAAAGCCTGGCATCTTAAGGAATGTCCCCCTGACTTTCTGAGGCTCACCTTTGGCTGCCGCTAAAGCTCCCAAGTTTTATCTGAATGATAAATAAATCTGACCTATGCATTTAGAGTCGGATCCTTTTCCCCTAGGGCCTTCCCTTCACATGCTGTATTCCACCACTGTTATAAATATGAACTTATATGCAAGGAAAGTGGACAGAGCTTCACAATATGCCAAGGGCAGCACTCTTAAAAGTAAACATGGGGGGAAATGCACAACACGAAAATATGAGCAAGATTCAACACAGCTGGACTGTGGAATCCGTACATTTGTCTGCTCTTTATAAAGGTAAAATGTACGTGGAAAATTCCATAGGATCCAGTCAGAAGTCACCACTCTCCCACCACTCTAGCCTTCCCAGGAAACTCTTCTGGCTTCTCCCTTTAGCAGGAACCCCACATTCCTTCCTCGGTTGCCAGCCTCTTCCTCTGCAGCTTCCACAATTCTCAGAATCCAGATATCGCTCCAACTCTGAGCCAAGACCACTTTTCCCCAAACCTCTGATGAGGGCCGGCTTGGAAGACTGCCTGTTCAACCCAAGCTGAGTTTTGGTGGAGCAAGAAGGAAAAGAAATGAAGAAGGGCGTTGTGAGTGGGCAACATAGTATAAGGGCTCGGGGTGCTTTCAAACTGGGGCTCTCTCTCATGATTATAGCCTGAAACCTTCAAGTTGTGCTTTGAGGAATGCATTGTCAAGATCACTGTATCATTAAGCATGGTGGTGCATCTTTAATTCCAGCACTCAGAAGGCAGAGACAGGTGGATCTCTGTGACTTTGAGGCCAGCCTGATCTACATTTCGAGTTCCAGGCCAAGTATGGCTATAGAGTATGACTCCATCTCAAAAAAAAAAAAAAGTCTACATCCATTATGGCACCATGTTCTTTCAACTACTTCATGGATGAGAATGCCACAGCACCAATAAATAGTTTAGGAATAAAATGTGAAGGCCATTCATGTGAAGGCTCCATGGAGGACAGTATGAAAAAACTTGTTACTAGAAATTTCAAGAATTTGCTCTCGATTGATAGTATTCCTCCCTTGGCATATGATAAAGTATGATAAAGTTTGGAAAGTGGGATTCAAAGGCACACCCATTCACTTCCAAGGAATTCAGTTCTCAGGGAAGAAAAAAAAGAAAGAAAGAAAGTCAATATCTACACATTTTCAGATATCAAGTGTTTGAGAAAAAGCCAAATCTAACCTTTGTTCAACATACCCTGACAGGGCATAGAATGAATCTAACTCTACACACCGAGTAACTCTAGTCCTTCCTACAAATGAAACACCATCACCAGAAGCACCCTGGCTGAATTAGCTGGACTATGGATTTGGAGGTGAGGAGATGGTCTACAAAAGCAGGTTGGAAGAGATTGTTGTGAGGCACAACTACAAACAGCACAGAGCCGAGAATCCCAGGTCTGTTCCTCCACCGTCCCCAGGGTACTCTGCCATCCACATTGTCCAAAACGGTCTTCATTCAACACAGAAAGAAGGGCAGGGGGGTGGGGAAGACACCATTATACTCCTCCATAATTCAGAAAATGTATATATGATTTCCACCTACTGACTGCAAGATGACCATGTAGCCATTGTCTGAAATACTATCACCTTTGTTTACCCACATTCCAGCTAAAAATCAAGGATATTATTAGTTCTGCATGGCTCTCTACACCCATGGGCAAACTCTTTCCCAATGATGGCTGTTAAGTGACTTGAAAGCTAAGGTTGGTTTTAATATTTTTTAAGCATTTTTTTAATCAAAAGAAAAATGTTTTATGTTTCAAAGATGATGTGAAATTTGAGTTTTAGTGCTCCTATGTAAACTTTTATTAGAGCCATATGTGTTCATTTACATACTGCCTTTGGCTGCCTTGTGCTCTGGTAGCAGAGTTGGAGCTATGACCAACCACACAGTCCACATAACCTAAACAATCATATCTGGCCATTTATTTAAAAAAAAATTCTCTGGCCTTGTTCAAAAAGACAGGAAGACAAAAATCAGTAACAATGATCAACTAATTCTCTCAACTGTACCAAAGTTAGACAGATGAAGGAGGCAGGGTGCTTTATGGGGGATTGCAAATGAGCTCTATTTCTTTAAGAGCTACTTATGAGTTGTGTTAACTGTCTATTTATACACTAAAACCATTCTAGAACTTAAGGGTTTCAAGCAATAGACATGTATTCTCCGGTTTATGTGGGTCAGGAAGTGAGCAGTGAACCAGACTGCCTTGGGGCAGCACTTGGGATGGCAGGAGATGCACTCTCATCTGCTTCACCCAGGCTGCAGCAGACACTTCCTTGTGACTCATATGTTACAGAGATGAGGATGGAGATTATGAAATAAGTACAAGTTATCTGACCATAAATAAAGGATTTAACTTTTTACCTTAGAGGGACAGTGATGTTTAGTTCTCTTACTGCTATCAGTTGCTGTAACAACTCAACAGAGAAGGATTCTGATGCATTCTGATTGGTAGCTATCAGGTCCTCACACTCTTATGTAATTCAGAGGGAGGAAAACACTCTGGAAGTGAAACAGAGGATTTTGGATAAAATCAACATGAAAGACCTGTGCCAGGTTCCTGAAGGCTTGAGTCCCATGGCTCTAGACATAGGGCCAGGATGAATTGCTGTGATAGACAGATGTAAGTACTCTGGCTTCTACAGATCAAATGAGATCAAGACATTGTCTTGTTCTCATGATAAAATGGGAGTTTCTGTGTTGTGCAAAGTTCTGTGTTTTTGTTTTGTTTTGACTTTGGTTGTATACACTGTCAAGCTTGAGGCCTTAAATAATAAATGGTATTTTCCTCCTAAATCCCATGTTGCAGAATTTCTCACTCTGTGAAACATAAGAATATTTACATCAGGGTTTTTATTGGTTTTCATTAACATAGAGTAATGATACATAATGATGGATTTAGTTATGACATTTTCATACATATACATAACATATCCTGATCATATACATCATTGTCTTTCCTTGTCCTCCTCCAACTCCCACTGGTCCCCTTCTTCCTCCTTCTACTTCCACACCATCCTTTTCATGGATCTGTGTTTGACCCAATCAGTTTCTTCAGGGCTGTTTACAAGAGCATAGGTTTGTTTGCATGAGCACCTTAATCAGGGGCTACTCCACTGGCTAAAAGGTCTCTCCTACCCCCAGCCACCATTAGCCTAATATAATCCTCAAGGTAGAAAGGGGCTTGTGAGCCCCTCCCCTTTTGATGACAGGGTGTTGGTGGTCCCCACTGTAAGGGTTTTGTCCTTAATTACATCATCATCCTGGGACACAGGCCAGCCTAAAAAGCGGGCGGGCCCTCTGTGTCCCCTCTCTCTTTCCGCCCTCCTCACGGTCTCCCTCTCTCTCTTCCTCTCTCTCTATTTCCCCCTCTCCCTCTTTCTCTCTCCCTCTCAATAAAGCTCTAAAAAGGTAACTATGGCTTGCGATTCTTCCGCCAACCAGCACACTCCCCTGTCGGCATGGCTGCCCCCAGCAGCAGCCAGCCATGAGCAGCACCAATTTAACCAACACCCACCTTGTAAGGAGCATGTACAGATAATCACAGCTTCTGTGAGTTCTCCATTGGATACTAATTGAGATAGATTGAGGACATGAGTTCTCTGATTACATGGGACTCAGAAATACTAAATTATATCAAGGTAAACAGATGTCTGTACTGTGGGTACTTTTAATGTAGTCACAAAGGACCAATGTTATTTGGTTTTAAAAGTCTGTGTCTGGGTTTTATCAATGTTTAGAATCTGGCATGTTCTGCTGAATGGCACCTGAAGGCCCCATTTCATGATTTCCCATCAGCCATGTCAGCAATTTTTTGTTTATATGTCAAATGCTGTTGGGCATTAAATACAATGATGAGGAAGAGGAAATGTTTTGCCAATGTTGATTCATAAATGCAATAAACAGTTTAGTGTGTACCACCTGTAGCCCATAGGCCATATGCACCCCAGAATAGCTGTGCAGCTGGTCCACAACAAAACTGTTAACGTTCTTAAAATATGTGGTTGTTGTTTTAACTGAATTTTGTGGTTCCTAAGTGTACACTGTATAGGTGACAAAGCCGTGTCTCAAAGTCACAAGGTTGGACCTGCCTAGCAGAGGATTTGATGAAGAATATCACAAAACTTGTCACTGTAACAATGGTTAGCTTATTCATAAAGCAGACCATACAAAACAAGAATGTGTCAAAGGATCCATGTCATTTAAGATGTCTGAGTACCAGAGGGGACAGAAACTCAATGCAACAGCCTACCCAAAAGGCTTCACAGATAAAGAAATGGTAGCAACCAGCCCAGTGGAGTAAGGGCCTCATCGTACCCACCCCCTTCCCCCATTCTTACTACCTGACCATCTCTCATGCTGTGAGACAATCTCAGGTTAGCTAGTCCATTCAAACTGCTCTCTGGGCAAAAATAATACAGAAGATAGAACAAAAGAATTGAATTGTAGTCAGAGGTTTTCCTGTGTCCTGCCTGGTCCTGCAGCCACTTATAAAATAATTACACAGAGGCTTATATTAATCACCAATTCCATGGCCTATTGGCTCAAGCTTCTCAATAGCTAGCTCTTACAACTTAAATGAACCCATTCCTATTAATCTATATGTTGCCACGTGGCCACAGCATTACCAGTCTGCTGGCATCTTGTTGCTCCCTGGGTGGCAGCTGGCATCTCTCTCACTTCCCTTTCTTCTTCTCTCTCTCTATTCAAATGTGCCACCTAATCTTATTCTGCCTCGCTATTGGCCAAACAGCTTTATTTATCAAACAATCAGAACAACACATATCACAACATACAGAAAGACATCCCAGGCTGGAGAGATGGCTCAGAGGTTAAGAGCACTGGCTGTTCTTCCAAAGGTCCTGAGTTCAATTCCCAGCAACCACATGGTGGCTGAAAACCATCTGTAATGAGATCTGGCGCCCTCTTTGGGCCTGTAGGGACACATGCAGGCAGAACACTACATACATAATAAATAAATAAATCTTTAAAAAGAAAGGAAGGAAGGAAGGAAGGAAGGAAGGAAGGAAGGAAGGAAGGAAGGAAGGAAGAACTAGTGCTCTCATGGGCACAGACTATAGCCATTGCTATCTTATGCTACACAAGGACAGACAGACTTCTCACTAAAGCCTTCAGTTTCTCCTTGACTCTCCTCCGTACCCAAAGGGCATCCTCCACTCCTTCTTTGTATTGTCCTATTTTTTATTTATTTTTATTTTACGTGCATTCATGTTTTGCCTGTATGTGTGCCTGTGTGAAGGTATTGGATCCCCTGAAACTGGAGTTACATCCAGTTATGAGCTTCCATGTGGTTGCTGGCAATTGAACCTGGGTCCTCTGGAAGAGCAGCCAGTGCTCTTAATCACTGAGCCATCTCTCCAGCCCTATGCTGTTCTATATTTTGAGAAATATATTTTCGGTTATCAATGTTGTACCTTCTCCCCTCCTCCTTCCTTTTCTTCCTCACTCCCCCCATACATGGTAGTGTTGTATAGTCCAGGCTTTCTGGAACTATGTAGCACAGGTTAGCCTTCAATTAGTAACAATCCTCTTGCTTCCTCCTTTTCGTGATAGCTGGATTACAGGCATACACCTCCATATCTAGCTTCTCTCTCTCTCTCTCTCTCTCTCTCTCTCTCTCTCTCTCTCTCTCTCTCTTTTCTGCTTGTCATTTGTTTTTTGTTTTGTTTCTTGATATAGTGTGTTATTGTGTATCCTAGTTTAGCCTGGACTCTGTATGAATCCCATGCTAGCCTAGATGGAGATCCCCCCACCTTTGCCCCCAAGTAAAGGGATTACCTTTGCTGCCACATCTGGCACTAGTATTCTCATATGAATGGCTGTTGGACATATAGCTCATTTTTATCAGATCCTTATGTCTACAGACCTCAAGAGGATTATGTCTAGAAACCATATCCCCACCAAAGGTGATGTTATTGGAAATTATCCATGAAGAATGCTTCAAAGCACCATCAACAAAAAAATCTAATTCAAATTACCTATAAAAGTAGTTGCCTAACAAACCGCCTTGTAAATATTCTGTTGACACTCATAAGTAAGTGCCTCTGTCAACTATGGACAGAGGGGCATTTGTCAGTGGGTGGCAGTTACTGAAAACACTCACCAGTGATCACAGCAGAAAGAATAAATGTTCATCCCCAAATGGGATATTTATATCACTTCCCAAGTTCTCTGAAAACATCCTGAAGGAGGAGTCAGAATGACTGGAGGGCCAGGGGAAGGGATGGAGTGCTGTAGGACACTCTTCTAGGCATGACAAGGCTGTTGTACTCTTGAATTTCAACAGTTGTGATTACCAGCTCAAGATTAGCCCTGTCAATAAAAGTGGAGGCCCCTGTCCCTCCCTGAAAATAGAAACGCAGGTAATGGGTGCTGAGAAAGAGAGAGACGTTGTCTCCAGTAGTATAGCCAGTGGTAAAGTGTCAACACTTTTGTAAATAACACTTTGCCATACTTCTGTAAACAACCCTAATTAAACTCAGTGGGTCACTAAGAAGGAGGGGTACAGACAAACACAGAGTAGAGAGATGGGGAGGGCAGAGGGAAGGAAAAGGAGGAGAAGGAGAAAAACAGGATGGAAAAAGTAGTAGTTGGGAAGAGAAAAGGCTTCAGCAGAAATGAGGAAGACAAGAAAGAGCTGGGGGAGTGAACATTCTCAAAATATATTATATTCATGTACAAAATATCATAATGGCCCATTAATACCTGTAACCAATGTACGTGAATAAGAACTAAAAACAAAAAGTGCTTTCTTCTCAATGTTCAACTGCAGAGAAATGATTTATTGCACAAAATATAATGTATTACTACATTGCCACGTAAAATGATACTGAAAATACTTTAACAAAATGAGGAAATATTTATGATTTATTAAAAATGTGTCTCTGACTCTTTTACCTGTGCATGGGACCTTTTTCCTCCTATTGGGTTACCTCATCCTGCCTTGATATGAGGGTTTATGCCTAGTCTCAGTGCATCTTGTGATGCTCAGCTGATATCCCTGGGAGGCCTGCTTGAAAACAGAGGAGGAATGGATCTGAGGGAGAGGGGTGGCGTGTAGACTGAGAAGAGGGGAAGGAGGGGAAGTTATGGTTGGGATGTATTATATGAGGGAAGAATAAATTTTAAAAAAATAAAAAAGATGACAAATTGAAAAATATGGGGTACTGTGGGATGTATGCTGTGAACATGCGTTTCTCTCACTGCTTAATAATAAAGTTGTTTTGGCCTATAGCCAAGCAGAATAAAGCTGGGGGTGGTGCTGTGGATGATTGATTGATAAATAAAATACTGATTGGCCAGCAGCCAGACAGGAAGTATAGGCGGGACTAACAGAGGAGAATTGAGAGAACAGGAAGGTTGAGGGAGGAAGACACTGCCAACCGCAGCCATGACAGGGAGATGTAAGCTACCGGTAAGCCACGAGCCACATGGCAAAGTATAGATTAACAAAAATGGGCTAATTTAAGATATAAGAACAGCTAGCAAGAAGCCTGAGCCATTAGGCCAAACAGTTTAAATAATATAAACATCTGTGTGCTTATTTTATAAGTGGGCTATTAGACTGACAGGGCTTGGTGGGGGCTGGAGAGAAGCTCTCCAGCTACAAGGTGGGAAAGACAAACAGAGATACAGGGAGAAGAAGGGTGGAGTTGGGGCAGATGCCAGCCAACTGCCAAGGAATCAAGACATGTAGAAGATGAAGTAACAAGCCACAAACCATGCGGCAAAGCATAGATAAAAATTATGGATGAATTTAAATGTAAGAGCTAGCTAGTAATAAGCCTGAGCCGTCTGCCAAGCATTTATAATTCATATAAGCCTCTGAGTGATTATTTGGAATTGGATGCAGAACAGGGTGGGACAGAGAAACTCCATTTACACCCACAAAGTAAGCTTGAGCTAACAGACAAAACTTGTGGGTAATGTTTTATAGAAAATAACAGTGTAGAAGGTTGTGATTTTTTAAAAATTGTTTGTTTCTTTGTTTATGACTGGGTCTCACTATGTAGCCCCCCTGGCTTGAACATCTATGTAGACCAGGTTGGCCTGGATCTCAGAGGAACTGCCTCTGTCCCCCAAGCAGGGTTAAAGCTGTGTGCCACTATTGTTTTAATTCTTTAAATAGTCTGTGTTGTCTGTCTATTATTTAGTATAATCATACTATCTGGCAATTAAAAAGGACAGCAGATGCAATGTTTAATAAGGAGAGCCTTGTGTTTAGCACCTCCCGTATGCGCTCCCCATTTGCTTTTGGTCTCTTTGAGAACTCAGAAACCTCCTCATGCTCACCCTCAACCAGACAAAAACTGCAGACCAAAAGCAGAAGTCCCCACCCTGGCTCTGAATGCACACTCTCCACAGCTCAACATCTCGGCTGTGCCCAGCATTTTCCTGGGTTCTGTGCACACAACTGTCTGCTTAGAAGACAGACTTGCTTTCTTCTTCCCCTACTTATGTCCTTCCAACAACCTCACAGACTTATATTTTGCCACCCATAACTCAAGAATAATTTCTTTTTGCCATTGGTTCTTGGCACATGTACATTGATAATCATTTCTAAAACAGTGATGTGGAACCTTGAGTTCCCATGGGACTCTTTTTACTGAAAAAGGCATCTCTCTGTTGAGCTGTATCCCAGTTGTCCCTGTGTGTGAACAGTGCCAGTCGCTTCTCACTTTGTCCTCCTGGTTACCTTTGTCTAAATGAAAATAACAGTGAATTTTTTCCCAACCTTTTGTAGCAAGGTTGAAAGGGGTGGGTTTTATTGGACACTGAGAGGAAGGTTCCTATAACACCCACGTAAAGAGGTAATGTGGGAAAGGCAAAGCAAGCAGTGAGGATTTAACACCAGCTGGAATCCAGCCAGGAAAGAAGCTGACACCCAGGCTTTCCATGAACTTCCCTACCAGGAGTCTTTAGCCAGAGGAACCTTCGTCATCAGAAAGTATTGCAACCTGGTTTCAAGCTCACTGAAAAGAAGAGACAAGAAGTGCCTACCAGGGAAGGTTTTTCTGAGATTAATCAATTAAGGACCACATTTCAACAGCTCAAGCTGTGGGTGTAAATGCATGAGTAATACCCCAAACCACAAACCTTGTAGCAACTGAAAAAAATAAAAATAATTTAAAAAAAAAAAAACCCTGCATTGAAATTTTTACTTTCATAATTATCCTGATTTTCCTCTTAAATAACTAGGAAGATAAAAAAAAATAATGACACAACAGGAAAACTCATAAATCTCTGACTCTGGAAGGACAGGGTCACATTCTAGTGGGAAAGAAGGCACTTTTCCCAGGTCCAGTAAGAAATTGCTTTCTGTGATGTTCTGGAAAGTAAATCCATGGAGAAAGATCCTTTTGAACTTGCATCTGGACTCATCTGCCTCAGCTTCAGGGTTACCCAGAATCACCAATGCCATACCACCTCTGCACCAGAACCGTGGGCCTGACAGATCTCCTCCAAAACAGCTGGCCAGCCAGGAGAAATACCCTGGGACCCCTAATTTGTATTACTCAGAGCCTTAAAGTAAACAGACATACATGAAAAGTTCAAGGTTCTTAGTCAACTTTCTGGCTATGAATTATCAATTTCTTTCCTCAAGAACTTTGACTTTTACCTTGTAATGAGCTAATTTTATTTCTTCCTCTTAAGTCCATAGTTTGGTATTCTAACCACTAATATTTTGCTTAAATACAGAGTTGTTAGAGGTATAGATAGTAAAGATGAAGTCACACTATAACTATACAGTAATATAAAGATGAGGTCTATTATAATAACTGGTGCTTTTATAAAAACAACTAATTTGGACATGGTGAAAACAGAGGGCTCAGATGACCAAAGCAGAGACTGGGCTGAAGCATCCTCAAGCCAAGAAATAACAAGTGTTGTGAGTGAGTATCAGAAGCCAGAAGAGACTCTCTCCTACAAGAGAAAGCATAGCCCGCTGGCATCCTGATTTCAAATTTTCAGTCTTGCTGTGAACGTACCAGGCTTAAAACATATCTGTGTCTTTACAAACTATCCAAATTAAATAACAATAAACAAGGTATATTAGGGGTCTAGGGCAGCAATTTGTCAAATAGTTCTGGTTCCCTTGAAGGCTGAGAAAGAGAAACATAGGTTATTTGACTCCAGTTTTTTAAATGATTACATTTATTTAGTTGTGTCTATGTGAATGTGTGTGTATGTGTTGGGCAGATTGTATCACAGAGCACATGTAGAGGTCAGAGGACAACTTGTGGGATCATGTGTAATCAGGTTTGGCAACAAGCTCTTCTACTTGCTGAACCCTCCAAATACTACCTATCAATACCAGTTCTCAGGCCACACACACAATTCTCAGATTCCACACTTTAAATCTACTTCCCTGTTATCTATATATATGCACATATGTATGTATGTATGTATGTATGTATGTATGTGTATAAGTATCGGCATGGCTACCAATGGTTACAGAGGCTAAAACAGAGTTCAAAGAGTTCCTTTAAAAAAAATCTGAGCAGATAATAGAGATTGAAACAAACTCTCTGCGAGAATAAAATAGCAAATTCTGCTGCAAGTTTGCTGAGAACCTCTGTAAAGTCAAGACGCAGGTCGGAGTTGAGCTGAGCCTCAGGGTCAAGTTGAGATACAGACATAACACACAAGACCACAGAGGCCCATAGCAGCAGAGGACATGATTGGATCCAGAAGGAAACCTGAGCAGACAAATGGATGACAGGTCCAGATGGACAAATGGACAGGTGGATGGGTGACATGTAGGTAGGGTGCACCAATAGTGGGAACAGAACTGAGCTGAATCCCTGGGACAAGTAGGGAGTTCTCTGCTCATCAGTGCCTCACACACACCCACTACACACACACACACACACACACTACACACACACACACACACACACACACACACACACACACACATATGCACACACGCGCATGCGCATACACACACACACTGCTTGGTCAGTGGAGCCATTGACACAGCAGTGTTAAGTGCCTTCCTCTTTATGGGGCCCAAGTGAGGGAGCCGCATCACTTTCCTTGGATGGGTATGTGTCATGAATTCTTGGGCCTGCTTCTCTTGCTATGACTTTAACATACCTGTGTGATTCCAGTTCTCTTTAATAAACGCATAAGTAAGAAACAGAGTAATTAAAATAGACTCAGAAGCTCCTTCTAAAACAGAGCCTCTCAAGGCATGGTACAGCCAAAACAAAATAAATAAATAAATAAATTTAAAATAAATAAAAACTGTTTTTACAAACAATGGAGTAACTTAGGGCAGGATACAGCCAGATTTAACACATTTCTACAACTGTAATGTAATAAATTTCTGTTAGTGTTTTGTCACTTCATCTATGTTGCTTTTTTACAGCAGTCTTTTGTAGATTTGATTAACTGTCAACCATCAAGAAATAGCTATCGCTTTGGCCCTACAGTCATAGTCATAAAATAAGCAAACTAACACAGTGATAGCTAGGTCTAAGGTGATGCTAATGGGGATGGAAATATTCCCCCATGGTGTGGAATAATCCTTCTGTACACATTGAAGAGGTGTTGCTCTCATTGTTAATAAAGAGATGGCTGGCCAATAGCATGGGGGAAGAGGTTAAATTAGGCAGGAGAGACAAACTGAGAGAATTCCAGGAAGAAGGTGGGAGGAGTCACCAGCCAGATGCAGAGGAAACAGAAGATGAACATGCCATGATTAAAAAAAAAAAAGGTACCATCATGTGGTAGAGCATAATAAGAAGTATGGGTTAATTTAAGTTGAAAGAACTAGCTAGTAACAAGCCTAAGCCATCAGCCCAGCATGTATAATTAATAATAAGTCTCTGTATGGTTATCTGAGGAGATGGCAGTCCCAACAAAAAAATTTCATCTACACTCCTGCATCCATTTTGTTTCCCAATTGTACTTAATCTTAGATAAAAGACTGATTGAAGGTAGTATTCCATGATGTAGCATCTATGAAATAATCATCTAACTGTGAAATATCATTCTGTATGCTGTGAATGTGTGTTGCTCTGATTGGTTGATAAATAAAATGCTGATTGGCCAGTAGCCAGGCAGAAAGTATAGGCAGGATAAGCAGACAAGGAGAATTCTGGGAAGAGGACGGCTGAGTCAGGAGTCACCAGCCACAGAGGAAGCAAGATGACAGGGCAGAACTGAGAAAAGGTACCAAACCATGTGGCTAAACATAGACAAGAATTATGGGTTAATTTAAGTGTAAGAGCTAGTCAGTGGTAGGCCTGAGCTAATGGCTGAACAGTTATAAATAATATTAAGCCTCTGTGTGTTTACTTGGGGGACATGAGTGGGAGAGATTTGTCCTGGCCACCAGCTGCCTGGGACACTGGATAACTTGCAACTACATCATCTACTATGTAAATGCTTTGTGTCACCAACATTCCTCAGAGAACTCCTCACTGGGCTTCTGTAAATAAACCCAATAAACCATCAAGGTAGGCTTTAATGAAATCACTGTTTTAGTCTATCATTAGTGCCCCATGTGGGGTCATTATACTTCTTCCCCAGGAAAAGTAACTAAAAACAGCCCTAGAAACATAACACCATGACCTATTCCCAAAATTGGTTTAATGATCTGTCAGTAGACATACTTGTTGAAACAAATGGAAGAGGGTGGCAGATTGGTAATTACTTCACTTGAAAATGAACTTTTTACTTTCAATAGCTGAGATAAATTTCAACAAATAATTCAACAAGATTTCTCAAATAACTAATTAATGAGGGAGCTGGTAAGACATAAAAATAAGTACACCAAAAGAGAATTCAAATACAAATGCAAGGCAATTATGAATACCAAATGAAGTTTCTTTGAGAATATCTCAGAAAGAATCAAGTCTAACCAAGTCTTGGGGACACATATTTAAAATCCTGGCACTTGGGGAGGTAGAGTGCCTGCCCAACCACTACATCAGTTCTGGGGATCCTCCCTCCATCCTTACGTTTGCATGGCAAGTTTTTTCATCCAGTGAGCCATCCCCAAAGTCTGTTTCAATTCTTCTTTACTTCTTTGTTTGAATTTATGAACAATATTATAGTAAACCAAGTTACATGCATGTTTTCATTTATTCTATGATTGTGTTTAATCAATTCTTCACAGTAAAATAACTACAACAAACACTGTTAAATATGAGGAGCTTTATATCCAGTGAACCATCTAAACTCACCCCAACAATACAAGAGGTCTTTTGATCTTTTCTATCTTATGTGTATGAGTGTTTTGTCTGCCTGTATATAAGTGTACCACCTGCATGTGGTGCCAACAGAGGCCAGAATAGGATTCTCCTGGAACTGGGAATTGAACCCAGATTCCTCTAAAAGAGCAGATATTGCTCTTAACCACTAAGCCATCTCTAGCCCCCCCACCTTTTTTTATGAATGAAGTTTAGTGAAATGTATTGACTAAATAAAAAACAAAAAACTGGGCTGTAAACTCCTTAAATAACTACTCATGTATTTTCTCTAAAAATGCTCCAGCTTCTTTATTCACATTCCCTGCTTTGGAATTCCTGAGAGTGGTAAATGGGAGTTTAGGGACTACAAAGTAGCTTCAGCCCAGAACAACCACACATGACATGCTTGCATAGGCCAGAAGTTCTCATTTGAAGGGTTATATTTCTTTGAATATGAAAATTGGGAAATAACTATCTTGTAACATTTTATATTTTTCTGGGTGACAGTATTTGAAAACACAATTGAGAGATCTAATTATAAAAAGATTGGGAAAAATCAGTAAAATTACTTTAAATCCATGTTCCATCTAGATGTGTTCATTTGATGGAAAATAAAGGCACTCAACAAGAACCAGAAAACAGATTACAGCAACTGTGAGGAGTTGGGGGCTGGAGGAGAGAGACTGCCTCACAGTTCTCAGTTCCTCTTTTTAGAGGGAGCAGATGGTTCTGTGGGTCAAGTACTTGCTGCACGAGTATGGGGATCAGAGTTCAAATCCCTAGCATCTACATAAAAGCCAAGTGGCTATGGTAGCCCACCTGTGATCCCAGCCTTGGGAGACTGAGGCAAGAGATCCCTGGAACAACCTGTCTAGGAAATTAGCTGAGTCAGTGAGTTCTGGGTTCAAGTGCGAGACACTGCCTTTGTATATAAGGTAGAGGGATAGAGGAATACCTGATGTCAACCTCTGAGACACATACAGAGAGAAAGAAAGATACATATCCCACATGCACATAGAAGCATGTACACACACAGGAACATACACCACACAGACTTACACTTGAAAACAAACAAAACTCTTCTATTAAGAGTCCCAGAAGCTTCCTCTGCCCCTCAAAGAATTGTATTGAATGGATTGATGCATGAACCTATTGCACAGGATTCTTGATTCTGGCTTCCTGGTGAAAGTGGGATTCCTGCTCTGAGTCATCTTTAATTTGGCTCCATGTGACTTCCATCTGTTTAGATCAAGCATGAGAAATAATTACCTAGATCATACCTTTAATATGATATAAAGAAAATACATACAGCCAGACAAGGTCATGCCACAAACTTTGCATTCAGATCTAGAGGGACAAATGCTGTTTCTTATTCTTATTGACATTGATGTGATCTCTTGTGCCAAGGAAAGATGGATCCATCTCTTCCTACTCAAAAGTGTGCTCTTGCATAGCAAGCGCAAGGCCCTGGGTTTGATCCTCAGCTCAAAAACGAAGAAAAAGTGTGCTCTATCCTTTTAGACCAAAGTCTCTGCCAGTCTCCTCTGCAATGATCTATTGCAGAAGATTGAATCCGGTTGAATGAGAGAAAACGTGATTTCATCAGAGAGAAGAGGACTTCAGTGCCTCACATGTATATCTTTATGTTTGTTAGATCAGTTTGGCCTTGGGTTGTTTCCCTGCAATGTCTACTGGAAGTGACTGATCACGCCCAACCTTATGTCAGCATCATTCAGAAAACCGCTGCCAAAGTCAATAAACGCGGCCACTGATGGTCCTCGGAAGCTGCATGCCGCTGCCTCTTCGTCCCAAGCCCATGCCTCCAGACCTCTTTGTAGTTGTTGTTTATTTGTTTTTTGAGACAAGGTTTCTCGGTGTAGTCCTGTCTGGCTGTCCTGGAACTCACTCTGTAGACCACGCTGAATTTGAACTCACAGAAATCTGCCTGCCTCCCAAGTGCTGGGATTACAGGCGTGCGCCCCCACCATCCCCTCCTCCAGATCTCTTATTTCCCTCTCTTCCAGCTTGATGTCTGCTGCTGCAATAAGTGCCACGACCCAAAGCAACTTGTGGGAAGAAAGAGTTCATTTGCCTTATAGATTACAGGGAGTCCAGGGCAGGAACTGAAGCAGAAGTGGTAGAGCAGCACTGCTTACTGGTTTGCTTGGCCACTGTGGAGTTGAATGAAAATGGCCCCCATAGGTTCATAGGGAGTGGCACTATTAGGAGGTGGGGTCTTATTGGAGTAGGCATGGGGAAAGGATGTCATTGAGGGTGGCTTCGGAGTTTCAGAAGCCCAAGCCAGGCCCAGTGGCCCTCTCTCTCTTTCTTCCTGCTGCCTGCTGATCCAGATGTAGAACTCTCAGCTACCTCTCCAACATCCTGTCTGCCTGTGTGCCACCATGCTTTTTGCCATGATGATAATGGACTCAACCTCTGAACATGTAAGTCAGTCCCAATTAAATGCCTTCTTTCCTAAGAGTTGCTGCGATGGTTCAAAAGAAAATAGTCCCCAAAGGGAGTGGCACTATTAGGAGGTGTGGCCTTGTTGGAGTAGTTGTGATCTTGTTGACAGAAGTGTGTCACTGTAGAGGTGGGCTTTGGGGTCTTGTATATGTTCAAGCCATGCCCAGTGAGATAGTTCACTTCCTGTTGCCTTTGGATCAAGACATCGAGTTCTCCAGCATGCTACTATATTTCCAGCTGCCATGTTCCCTACCATGATGATAATGGACTGAACTGTAAGCTACTACCTCAATTAAATGTTTTTCTATATAAGAATTGCCGTGGTCAATTTAAAAAAAAAAAAAAAAAAGAGTTGCCATGGTCATGGTGTCTCTTCACAGCAATAGAAACCCTAACTAAGACAGTTGCCATGGTCATGAAAATAGAACACTGACTAAGTCAGCCATCTTTCTCATATAGTCCAGACCCACCTAACCAGACATGATACCATCCACAGTGGGCTGGGTCCTCCCACATCAATTAGCAATTAAGAAAATGCCCCCAAAAACATGTCCACAAGAAGACAATCTGATGGAAGCAATTCCTCAGCTGAGATTCTGACCACCTCAGGTTCCAAACCTTCTCCAGACACCACCCTCCTCCTGTGTTTCTTTTCCTCCCTCACATGTTAGATGTGGCCTAAGCCCAAAGCGGTATAACAAAGACGTGATCACATGCCCAGATCTATGCAGATAGTTTTAAGGGTCCCCTCATCGCTGAGGCCCATGAAAGCGTAGAGCGACACTAACACTAACAGTCATACTCCCCATCTCTTCAAATCACGCTGTCACCAGCTCTATATTCACATCATGGAATGCTTTTACCTACTTAATAGAATCCTTCACAGACGTCTGTAAGATTTTTCTCTGGCATACTAGCTAGTTAGGCACAACATTAATGTGATACCACTTCACATATCTATAGGACAATGAGGCAGCATCTGCCACTGCATATCCTCACTGGATCTTCCCATGCATGTCTGTAAAGCCTGCTGATAACTTTAGCCGCCACTCTGTCTTTAATGTTTCTATCACAGAATGCCAGCCTTTTTTTAATGAGTGCAGCCATTCCAACGGCCACCTTTAAGTTGCTTCCTCATATCATGAACCCGTCGTTCTCACTAACCGTCTCACTTTCTACACTTGCTGTTCATGCCTTTCTTTTATTGGCCCATTTTGAGTCTCAGACATTGTATATATTTTTATTTTCTGTGCTGCTAGTTTTATGTCAACTTGACACAAGCTACACTTATCTGAAGGGAGGTCATCTCAATTGGGAAAATGCCTCCATAGGATCTAGCTATAGGGTATTTTCTTAATTAGTGATTGATGGGTGAGGGACCATTGTGGGTGGTGCCATCCTTGGGCTGGTGGTCCTGGGTTCTATAAGAAAGCAGGCTGAGCAAGCCATGGTGAGCAAGCCAGTAAGCAGCATTCCTCCATGGCCTCTACTTGCTTTGATGATGAACTGCGATGTGGAAGTGTAAGCCAAATAAATCCTTTCTACTCCAAGTTGCTTTTGGTCATGGCGTTTCATCACAACAATAGTAACCCTAACTAAGACATCTTCCTTCTATCCCATTTACTTCTTACCCTTGTCTGTGAGGTCCTTCGCTGAGCAGAAACTTTTGGTTTTAATATTGTTAAATCCAATAACATCTCTCCTGATGATTTTATTTTATTCTTTTGTGAAAAGTCTTGTGCTATCCCTTGGTCACAGAAATATTTTCTTCTATTAGCTTCATGGTTTTTAGCATTCATTGATGTCCTAACTAATATACCAGAGTTGCCTCTGTATATAATGTAGGAATCCAAATTTATTTGGCTTCATTGGGCAGGAAATACTCCAATGTCACCAAAATAAGCAGCAGTCTGTCATCCTTTTCAAGATGCAGTGTTATCTTCCAGGTATCTATTAAGTACCAACCATATACAGGGGAGTTCTGAGTTCTTTTCACTTCCACTGATAAATTTGCTCTTTAAATTATCACTTTTAACTATGGCATTGCCAAGGACATTGAGATATGACCTGGTAAGTTCTTTCTCTGTGTTCTTCAAATAGGAATTAGTTCTTGATACATTTCTACCTTTTACAGACAAATTTTAGAGTTGTTTTTGTTGTTGTCTTTTTTAAGATCTACAGAAAACTTTTGGTTAAATTTTAACTGGGAATGTATTGAACTTGTTTAGTTTGAGGAAAATAAACATCTTTATTTTACTTCTTCAAATCCTATGTGCTTTTGCAGGAGGGGTTTGCACACCATTGCATGTGTGTCTCAAAGGGGCCAGAAGTTGACACTGGGTGTGTTCAACTCCTCTCGGCCTTACTTTCTTTGAGGTAGAGTCTCTCACTGAACCAGGAGCTTGCTGTTTGGGCCAGGCTAGCTGGTTGCCTGGTGAGCCCCCAGGTCCCCTTACCTCTGTTCTCCAGTGCTGGGATTACCAATACACACCATCACTACCACTCCTACCTTATGCTGGAAATCCTAATGCAGGCCTGAGCCAGCCCCTCAATTTCAAATCTTCTGTGTTTTGAAGTAAGTTTTAAATATCCCTCCAGGAAGACAACAGTCTTCGTCATGAGAATGTCTTCAGAATGCGTTCATTTGGTATGATATTATACACAGCATCTAACAAGCTAGGTGTTGTATTCAGACCTACACTCCCAGGATTTGGGAGAGTGAGGCAAAAAGATTTGGAGTTCAATGCCAGCCCAAGCTATGAAACTCACTATGTAGCTAAGGCTGGCCTTGTACTTCAGATCTGCCTGGCTCCATCTGTGATGAGCTGGGGTTACCCATGTAAATTACTTGACTTAGCTGGTAACCAGATTGTCATTAAAAAGAATTTCCTTTTCCTGATCTCTGATGATGCCACTTTAAAATCTGTTGCCAACCTGATCTATTCACCTGCACTCAGAACTAATCATTTCCTCCTCTGCTCATTTCTAAGGCTTTCTTTTTACTGTTTTCATTTGGTGCTGGGCATGCTGAGGAGGCTGACTCGAGGTGTGGGTTTATTTGTTGGTTACGTTGTCCTTGGTGCTTCCCACAAATTCAGACTTCAGATGGGTGGCGATGGACCAGCTCTGAGTTCAGCTGAACTGAGGAGCCACAGTCGTCGTCCTCTGGAAAGCTGAGTGTTTATCCTGACCTCCCACACTGAAAAATCCTATGACTTGACCTGCATGGCTGTCCCTCTTTTGGCTCTTAGCAAGTTCAACAAGAGTAACATATGTGCAGTTTCAAAGCACAGTTCAAAATGTCATGTTACAACGCTAAGAGGAGTGTGGCCCTCCAATCCCTACCTCCAACCCCGGGAATTAGTTACTCTATCCTTCCACCTTGGGCCTGCAAGTCAGTGTGCCTTTCCGTCTCCAAAGCCCAGCACCTTCCACTCTCACCCGCACTTGGCTCAGTCACCACACCTTTCCCCAGAGGTTATGCAAACTTCTCCGTTCCACCCTCTCTTTCCCTCCAGTTTCAAAGCTGTTTTCAAGTTTCACACTTTCTAAAAACTAAAAACTTTCCCTTGTCCTTTCCTGTCCCTCGTCTTCATCATGGCTCTCTCTCATCCTCTTGCCCAAACTTCCTGACAGAGGGAGGCTTGTGTCTCCTAACCCACCCCCGCATACCTCTTCCATCCATCCTAGCCCAGCTGCACTCTGGCTACTTCTCCTCCATTTACTGAAACTTCTCCAGGCAGGGCTGCTAATGACTTCCTGACCTCCAAAAACAGCCGAGTCTTTTCAGGACAAATCCTGTTTTGGTGTTCTTAGGCTCCGGACCTGTTTGCCTAATTCACCCGTAACTTCAGGATTACCACTCAGCACTCTGTTTTCTCAGATTGCTCTTCACTAGATGACTTTCCCCTCTGTACTTCAGCACCTCTTCCCCCACAAAGTGGGGGGTGTCAGTGGAATATCCCAACCCCTCCACTCACCTCCACTTCCATGTCTCCAGCTAGGACTTAAGGGCCGGAGGCTCTAATATACATACCCCTCTCCAGTTTCTGCATCTCTCTAAACTCTAGATCC
This sequence comes from Onychomys torridus, assembly GCF_903995425.1. Lineage (NCBI taxonomy): Eukaryota > Metazoa > Chordata > Mammalia > Rodentia > Cricetidae > Onychomys > Onychomys torridus. The sequence goes on along the minus strand of NC_050452.1, from coordinate 86,571,582 downwards.
AGTTTTTAACTACTTAAACTCACAGATTTACCCAGATGCTCCCAAACATCCCAAACTCAATGTATCCAAACAATCTCTTTTCCTTTTAGATTTTCTCTTCCTTTTTGTAATTCCACGTTTTAGTAAGTGCCCTTGCCACCCAGTGTGCAGAGTTAGAATGACCTTCTACTCCAATGCTGCCCACTAGAATTTTCTGTGATAGGGAAATGCTGTCTGCTCTCTGGTCTAACTCTGTGCCCTGCAAGCACCTCCAAGCTCCTACAGGCTGTACTGCCTACAATGCCGCTTCTCTGTCTTTGTGTCCCCTGGGTTTCTACTCACATTAAAAAGACTGGGAGAAGGGGCTGAGAGATGGCTCAGTGGTTAAGAGCACTGGTTGTTTTTCTAGAGGACCCAGGTTCAATTCCCAGAATCCACATGGCCACTCACAACTGTCTGTAACTCCAGTTCCAGGGAGTCTGACACCTTCACACCAATGCACATAAAATAAAGTTTAAAAAAAAAAAAAAAAAGACCACAAGAAGTGACAGCTCTGGAGCATTCACAGGCTTTCACAGCGTGCCTAGCTCCTCCATCCCAGCACTCAGCACTGTGCCCCGCACTGGGTTGTCTATTGTCTCACACTCTGCCAATTGCATCCCTATGTGTTAATGAATGAGTACATAATTCCAAACAGTTCCTGACCATGTTGCTGATGACACCACACACTCGAGTCCAAGAACAGAGAGCTATCAACTTGGTATTGGCTAATCTAGAAGTTTTACTCCTTACTAGCTAGCTGTCATAGTTCCAGAAATATGGACCTAGTCATGTCCTTTGTCCCTATGGCTTCCATGGTCTTGTGTATTACTTCTGTAGTTCAACTTGACCCTGAGGCTTAGCTCAACTCTGACTAGAAAAGAAAAACAATCGGAATCTTACCTAGCTGTGAACCCTGTGAGTTATAGTAACAACTGACCTGGTAAGACATGACCACGGATACAAGAGTAGCTCAGACATATGAGCAACCAACCACTTTCTGATTGGATGTAAGTCCCACTCTACAAGATGAAACCATTATTAGGCCAAGAACCTATGACTGGATGGGTCATAGGCCCTGGGGGTAGGAGGGGGACCTATTACTATTAGTCTCCTAAATGGACATAGTATTACACTATCTCCTGATGATTTATTGTTACACCCATATATTAATGCATCTCTCAACCCTCATCTGAGAAGCTTCCATTTGCAGTAGATGGCAATTAGTACAGAGACTCACAACTGGTCAGGTGTGCAGCATTGGAGACTGCAGAATATTCAGGCCAAAATGGGATATATATGTATCACACCTCCTCCTCCCAAAGCTCACAGATCATTGTGGAATGGGAGCAGGAAAAGTCTAAGGGCCAGGGGTGGTGGATGACCACGAGAAAAGTGTCTTCTGGACACATCAGGGCAGCTGCACATATGGAATCACAGTTGTGATGGTGTACATGGAATCTAGAAAGCTCAAGACAGACCAATCCCAAGCACGAAGAACGGAAATGAACAAGAAGTCCCAACCCTATCTGTTATGAGAGAGAGAGAGAGAGAGAGAGAGAGAGAGAGAGAGAGAGAGAGAGAGAGAGAGAGAGAGAGACCATGCTCCAATGGAAGGCCAAGTGGACTTTGTGGATGCAAAAAAAAAAAAAAGAAAAAGTGGAGGCACAAAGCTTGTCAGGACAGAAAGGGAGGTAGAGCTGAGAGAAGTTGGGAGATGGAGTTGGGGATTTAGCTCAGTGGTAAAGCGCTTGCCTAGCAAGTGCAAGCCCCTGGGTTCGGTCCTCAGCTCTGAAAAAAAAAAAAAAAAAAAGTTGGGAGAGGAAGAGATTATGATCAAAACACATTGTATGACATTCCCAAAGAACTTATTTTTGAAGGACCAAAAATATATCTCCAAAAACAAAAACAAAAAAACTTGTGTCTACCTTTTATCACGTGGCTGAAAATATAAATCTAATTTTTTTCTGGTGTCTATGAGCCACTGATTGTCATCTGTAGGAAAATACAGCTGTGTTTTCAGTAACTATATTTAAGTAAATCTCTATCATTTCTTATCCTTGCCACAGAAGTCCTCTGGCCCTTCTTATCCATGTGACAAGTGGGGTGGATAATGACTGTGTGGGACTGTGAGTAGGTGAAAGAACAAAAGACTAAGGAAAAGAGGAAGGAAGCCGCCCACAGACAGGATGCTTTGTCTAGTACTCACCAAGTGCTCACAGCAATGCACAGATGCCAACCACACTGCCAACTTGGAGCCAAGTCTCACGGATCTGAGGAGCATTTCATATCCATATACTCATATTTTGTTATTCTTTCTTGTGGGGAGAAGGTGGCTATTAGATTAGTTCTCAAGACTGGGTCTTATCAGAATGAGCCAAGTCTGAGGCATTCTTCAAGATGGCCTCCCAATCCAGATCTGCCTACACTTCCACGTGAGTTGTTCAGTTGCTGAGTTTGACAAACAACCCATCAACTTGTCTGGAACAGTGTCTGTACCTGATGGGCTTTCCATGAGGATTTGACAAGGTCTAAATGTGATCATCTTTTTAATGCGTTTCAATCATAGCAGCTCAGTACACATAAATTATTGTTTGTGGGATTTGGTAATTGTGGATGTTCTGAAATTACAGTATTCTGAGTATTGAATCATTAATGTATCCTGCTCAGATACTAAGAAACAAGACACATCTAGTGATTGGTATGTGTATACACTTGCAGGACTTGTCAATATTTGTGTATTTGGTTGATATCTGTCTGGCTTGATAGAGGATAGTTCCCTGAAGTCATGTACCCTCTTACTCTATAGTTACATCATGTCCCTCTCACACCACCACACTGCAAAATACATGACACATGGGACACACTCACTAAATATTTGCTGAAGTAATATGTTCCCGTGTCAGAAAAGCATTCCAGAGACCAAGTAGAAACTAGAGAAATGAAGACATGGGGACTTAACACCTAACAGCGCGCAGTGTTCTTGCAGAGGATCAGAGTTGGCATTTCCAGTGCTCATGCCAAGTGGCTCACAACTGCAACTGCTTGAACTCCAACTCCAGGAGGACTTATGCCCCTGGCCTCCATAAGCACCTGCACTCATATGAACACAACCACATTCAAACACAAATACGCATAATTAAAAGTAATAAAATCGGGGCTGGAGAGATGGCTCAGAGGTTAAGAGCACCGACTGCTCTTCCAGAGGTCCTGAGTTCAATTCCCAGCACCCACATGGTGGCTCGAAACCATCTGTAATGAGATCTGGTGCCCTTTTCTGGCTTGCAGTCATACATGCAGGCAGAATACTGTATACATAATAACTAAATAGACCTTTAAAAAAAAGTAATAAAATCAACTGGGCATGGTAGCTCATACCTTTAATACCAGCTCTCATCAAGGCTAGCCTGGTCTACATACTGATTTCCAGGTCAGCTGGGGCTGCATAAGGACACTCTGTCTCAAACTAATTAATTAATGAATAGAACCAATGTTTTTTAAAAAAAGGATGTCAAAGAAAATCCTCTGCCATCAATTAAGTATGGTCTGTGAAAGTCTCTAACTCAAACCGATGATTACAGTAAAAGTGGGTACTGTGAGGAAAGCTCAGAAGAAGAGTTCTGAGAAATGTGAGTGCATCTAACCCATCAGGCCAGAGCGGAGAGCTGGAAAACATTTTTCTGAGGAGACAGACACATCAGGTCACAGGCATTAGAAAGAAGTCCATGGGAATGAGAAAACAGGAGTTCTTTCGCTGAGAAGGGTCTACAAGGAAACAGACAAAACACAAGAGGGGGGGTAAAGAGCAACTGAAGTACTGTTTGGAGCCTCAAGGAAGATCTTTTTAAATTTAATTATGAAGGTATTCTGGAAATACTGATGGATATGAAACAGAGAGATAACTTATAAAACAGGGTGAACCAGATCTGAAAAGTGTCTTGTAATTTTAGTACCTGGAACTTAAATTTAAAGCTCACATACAACGATCATATGTAGAGTGCACTAAACTGCTGGACCACACAGACCCAAAGTATAAGGACCACAGGAGTTCACGGTAGTGTCATGCAGCAGCTCAGGGTCAATGCTGCTGACAGTCTGAGGGAGATAGACAAGCTCTAGTCCTCTGGGTCACACTAGGCTATCAGAGTCTGCCATATCCCACAAATGCTTCAAGATCACTCTAGCTGGGAATGGCCTGTGGCAAGAGGAAGCAGCCAGTAGGAGGCTTTATGAGCCAGATGTGGAAGCAGCAGTCATCCTTCCCATTCATCTGTATCCACTGGCTACATCTCACTCAAGGCGACCAGGAAGTACAGCCCTGCTGATTGCTTAGGCTACATTCACCACTGTTTCAGTTGAGAACTTAGGTGCATTCTCTTCCCAGTAGGTGGTCTTTTACTTACTTCCTAATCCTTTCTCTTGGCTGTTGTGTACTTTATTATAAGAAATCTCAAATTCATTTCTTTAAAATGTAGGTCAAGGGTTGATGAGACCTCAGTGGATAAACACACTTGCTGCCAAGCTTGACAACCTGAATTTGATTCTTGGACTCCAAGGATCAAAAGCAAGAACCAGCTCTGACAGGTTGTCCTCTAACCTCCATACAAGCACCAAGGTGAGAGCACATACACACATACACACACAAAATAAATAAAGACTTATTTTAAGTTGATGCAATAACCAGAAAAATGATTCAGGTGGGGAATAGCACTTGCCCTACAAGCCTGAAGACCTGAATTTGCCCCAGAGCCCTGGAAGAAAACCATTCTCAAAAACTGTCCTCTGTCCTCATGTGTGACACGGGGACATGCTCATTCCTGCTTGCACACACATGTATGTACACAATCAGTAAGAACAAAATACCCCCAAAATGTAGTTAATGTCAACCAAAGTGGATTTTACAGTTTCACAGTCTTGTCGGGGGAGGGGGGTGTTTGTTTGTATTTTATTGTATTATTTGTTTTGTGTTGTTTTTCTTGAGATACAGTTTCACCATATAGTTCTAGCTGGGACTTGCTGGATAGATCAGACTGGCCTTGAATGAACAGAGATCCACCAGCACCTGCTTTCTGAGTGGTGGGATTAAAGGTATATCCCACCACACTGAGCAGACTCTTGTATTTTTAAAAAGAAACTCTCTGTTGCACATGCTGGTTTGTACCTGTAATTCCAGCACTTGGGAGGTGGACACAGAAGATAAAAAGTGCAAGAATATCTTTGGTGAGTTCAAGGACAGCCTTGGGCTACATGAGATTGTCTCAAGAAAGAAAAGAAATTGAAGGAAGAGGAGGAAGGAAAGGAGGAGGAGAAAAGGAAGAAAGCCTTTGACATAGGAAAGAAAGTGTTGTTGCCATAACAACTACAAAGCGAATGGCTCACCCAGTTGAAATGTACCATTTCATCATGGAAGAGGCTGAAAGTTTAACATCGAGGCATCTTGGGGCCACGGCCCCTCCAAAGGTAGCTGGAAAGGAACTCCTCCTGACTTCTCATGTCTCTTCAGCAGTGTAAGTCTGATCTGCAGCCTGGCATGGTGGCATAGACCTGTAATCCTAGCCACGTAGGAGACTGTGCAGGAGGATCACAAGTTCAAGGCCAACCTTGGCAACGTAGTGATACTTCGTCTCAAAACTTCAAAGTAGGGGCTTGAGAAGCAGTTAATAGCTCAATGGTAGATAGCGCTTCCTGCTTTTCAGAGGACCTGAGTTTACATCCCAGCATTCACAAAGAACAGCCTGTAACCACCTATACCTCAAGCTTCAGGGGAATCCAGTGTCATCCTGTGGCCTCCAGGGCTACCTGCACTCATGTACACAGACAAATACATAGATACACATATACATAATTTTAAAGTAAAAATAAATCTTTAGAAAAATAACAAATGGCCAGGGGGTGGTGGCACATGCCTTTAATCCCAGCACTTGGGAGGCAGAGGTAGGTGTATCTCTGAGTTTTGAGACTAGCCTGGTCTACAAAGTGAGTTCAACAACAGCCAGGGCTACCCATAGAAACTCTGTCTCAAAAAAAAAAAAAAAAAAAAAAAAAAAAAAGGGAAAAAGAATAAATGAATAAAAAGTGAAGGAGGGCAGAAAACCGGCTTTCCAGGTAGAAATCTGCACACATGAGGCTCTCTGTTCTATCCCCAGGACTGCGAAAGAAATAAAAAATAAAAAAAAACATTCCCACAGAGCAGTGGCACAGTATGTTTCAGATTTTCTAATCTCTATGTTGAATTTAATCAACAAGACAAAGGTCTTCCCATTGGAGAATCAACAGCCTGTATGGAACACAGAGTTTTCTACACCCAGAGAGCTGGAAAACATGATCATAGGAGGAAAGCAGCAAACAATTCCAAATGCTTGGCTCTCATGAGGCTTCTCCTTTGGGATTTTTTTTTTAACCAATATTTGGTGTGCTTCCCCTGACCCACAAGTCCCCCACTTCCCCTGGAAGTGAATGATGTGTCAGCCACCCACCACCACATAACCTTCCCACTTGTCTCAGTGAGCAGCATCCTTCCCAGGAGGTCACAGTCACCTCCTATCTTCCCTCCAGATGACTTTTCAATCCTCCTGGCTCCTAGCTTGTGTGCATTTCAACTATGAACCAATAAATCGCAACCAAACACAAGATGCAGACAGAGACCCTGGCTGGCCTAAAAACCAACACTGTTGCACCGTCTTACCTGCCTTTGTTGCCAGCCAGACCCAACCTGACCAAACGTTCTCACCCAACCCTTTCCTAGCACACAAGGAAACGAGGAGGAATGTGGAGTGTAAAACGCTTTTACTGTTCAGCAGTGAACTGGCAGGTGTTGCTTCCTTGAAACTTCATCCCCCGGCCCCTGGCACACTCTACTGCTCCGTTTTTCTTACTGCCTTGTTCACACTTGCCAAACGAACATCCATGGCTTTTGTGACTTCACAGTGAGAGGGTCTGGAGAGTCAAGAGAGAGGAAAAGGGGGCGCACAGCTTCTGGTGGGACTCACACACACGTTTTTCTTTCCTAAAATTAACCTGAGGTGGACTCATCTCTGGTCCAGACATGAGGTGAATCTGGCAGCTAAAGGAGTTACGGGGCGACCAGTCACTCACAACCTGCTTTTCTCTGCAGACTGTTGAGGCTGTTGCAGTCCTTGGCTCATTGAAAAATATCAGGTGATGCCCAGATAAACTACAGCACATTCTTGTCTGGGGTAATCATCCAAGAGCCAAAGCAAGGTGTTGCCAGAGGCAGCTGGTCCAAGCCTCCTTCAGAAAGCCAGCCCTATCACGAGGCTGGCATGCCAAGTGTTTCTTCAAGAAAAGGATGGGGCTGGTGGCGAAAGTTTGTGGGTCTACAGGACAAAGGCCCGAGGAAGGTTCTAAGAAGTGACAGTAAAAGAACTAAGATGTAGTACGTCTGAGAATTTGGTCCTACGAAAGGCTGACTTCAGAAGCAACTGTCTAGGGTTATCAATGCAGCAATGAAAAAGCCATACTCAATATTAGTCAGGATTAATTAATGGGAGTACCCACTTTTTCCACTGTCTCTTCGCTGTCAACACAAGGGTCTTAACTGCAAATGTCTCATAGACCCACTCATGCATCTGTGAGGTTTCAAAAATATGCATTTGTGTTGTTTTTTAATGGTTTATTCGTACATGTTAGTTATAAATAACTATGGATCTAATTATGACGTTTTTGTACATATGCACAGTGTATTTGTGGAGGTGGGTTTGAATGAGAAAAGTCCCCACAGTTGTGGGCATTTAAACACTTGGTCCCGGCTGGTCACACTATTTGGGAAGGCTTCCGAGCTGTGATCCTGTTAGTGAAGTACGCCATGGGAGGTGGGCTTTGAGAGCTGAAGCCCCTCCCCTTGCCATTTCTTGTTGCTCTCTCTGCTTTGTGCTTATGGTAAAGGGTGTGAGCCCTGAGCGTCCTGCTCCAGTTGCCACGCCTGCTGCTTGCTGCCATGCCCCCCAACCCTGACTCGAATCCCCTCGAATCACAGCCCAAATAAATACTTTCCTTTATAAATTGCCTTGGTCATGGTGGTTTATCACAGCCACAGAAAAGTAACTAATACAGTATTTCTATGATACATACCCCCCACTACCCTCTTTCCTTGTCCTTATGTATTGTTTTTGAGACTGGCTCTCACCATGTAGCCCAGGTATTCACTACATCATAATTTTTGTGATTGTTTTACTATATATAAACTCCAGTTCCCAGCACATGTATCAGATAGCTCACAGACACCTGTAACTCTAGCTGTAGGTGAATCAATGCTCTGGCCTCCAAGGACATCTGGGTTCATATGCACATAACCTCACACACATACACACATGCACATAATTTAAAATAATAAAATAGAATATTTTAAGTACTGTAAACCAATACACAGATCTGTATATAGTGGTTTATCCTTGTAATCTCAGTATTCAGGAGACTGAGGTAGGATAACTAGTACTTTGAGGCAAATATAGGCTATATAGTGAGTTCCTTGTCATCCTGGGCTACATAACAAGACCCTATGTCAAAATAAATAAAAAGGCAGCCCATCACATTATACTATCCATCACCTTGTCTCTTAACTATATCAAGTGGCCATGACCAGCAACCAACCTATATACCATCTAGGTTTGTGGAAATATGCTCTATGCTATTTGTACAAGGAATAAATATTTCTCAGAATATATTTTGTTATTGAGCAACATGGGGCTATAAACATAAAGTTAATGGTTGTTAATGTAAGAAAGAACTGAGGAATAGTGCCTGAGGCTGAACAAAGTGAAGACATCATCCTAACATGTGCTTGAAGTGACCTATGCACAGAGGATAAGGCTCTGAAGGGTGAATCCTCCTGTTGCCTTGATGGGGCCCAGGGCAGGAAGCTGAACTACCTGGATAATCTGAGGACTCCCTGTGTGCCTCTGGTCTAAGGGATGCATGATAAGTCACTTGTGACATATTGTATCATTCCTTGAGTTTATAATGACCTGTGGCTGCCCACCTGAACTTGACAGCTTCTTAAAAAACAAACAAACAAACAAAAACTATTTCCATTACTAGAAGAAATCACCAACTAGTTCAATACTCTAATTGTTCAACTCTTTACATGCAAACAGGCAGCTATTAAACACTTCTTTCTCAGATGTGCCTAGCACTCTACAAAGTTCAGCCCTGTTCCACTTTGAGGTAAAGAGAGGAAACTGAGCAACAACCTCTTCAGGCCCAGAATCTATTGCAGTACTTACTTTTTCATCATAGGGTCAAAGGTAGAGCAAAGTTCAGAGAGGAGGCTTATCTTGGCTCATGCTTTGGAGGAATACAGTAGTCCATCATGGCGAGGAAGCAATAGCAGAAGGAAGCTCACAGCCATGGCTGTGGGAACCTGGTGGACAGGAGGCAGAGACAGGGGAATGCTGGCACTCAGCTGGCTTTCTCCTTCCCCTCACTTTGATTCAGTCCAGGATCGCAGCTCACAGGATGGTACTTCCCAATTCAGAATGGGTTTTTCTTTTTCTATTAAAGCCCTTTGGACACACCCTCACAAATAATCAGTATGACGTATGTGATTCTTGACACAATCAAGTTGGTGACCGAAATTAACCATCACACCTACAGTGCTAGCATGCATGGGAGATTCAGGTCCTCGTGGATTATATGTGAAGAGTCCTACAGTTAGCTTACAGAAGAGTGTGTGTGTAAAGTATGAAATATAAGCTTGCTCATATTTTCATGTTTAGGGGAATCATTGTATACAAGGAAAATGTCTTCATTTGGTGAAACACAGTAATTAAAAAAGAAATGTTCAGAAGAAATCAAATAAAGTTAAGTCTCAAGATATACGTATATTAATCATACATACAGAGTCCTGTAGAGGAACAGACCAATAGTAAGAATATACATTAGACTGGCTTACACAACACATTGTGGTAGTCCAACAATGTCTGTCTCACACTGGAGAGGCCGAGAATCTAGTTATTTCCAGTCCATGAGGCTGGCCATCTCAACAGTCATAATCTCTTACCAAAGGCCTGGGAGATTCCTTGCGAGCTGTGAATCTTCAGTCTACATTAGAAGCTGGGTGGCTAGCAGAAATTGTCACCCACATTTAGAAGATCTTCCTAATCCAAATAATCTAATCAAGAAAATCTCTGTGGGGGGATGTGTGTGTGTGGGGGGGGGATTTCAAGGAGTTTGCCTGTTAGTTGATTCCAGAGCCAGTAAAGTTGACAACCAAGAGGAACACCATAATATGCAAACATCACTTCAGTCTAAGATTTGTTACTACCATCCACTCTGTAAATGTGCATCCAGGTTGCTGTTGAGACTAAAGGGGTCATAAGCAAAGACAGAACTCAGAATGCCTCAGCCTCTTAGAATCCACAAGTAAATAATTGTTTGCTTGTATAATTAAGCTATACCAGTCTCTGATTCTTGCTCTTATAGGCAACAAATACCAAAGAGAAGTTTATACACATTTTTTAGAAATGATTTTAAGATGTATAAAATATGTAATTACAAAATAACTTAAGAATTAAGGCAAGCTGGGAGGTGGTAGTGCATGCCTTTAATCCCAGCACTTGGGAAGCAGAGCCAGGCAGATCTCTGTGAGTTCAAGGCCAGCCTGGGCTACAGAGCAAGATCCAAGACAGGCACCAAAACTACACAGAGAAACCCTGTCTCTCTCTCTCTCTCTCTCTCTCTCTCTCTCTCTCTCTCTCTCGAAGAAGAAGAAGAAGAAGAAGAAGAAGAAGAAGAAGAATTAAGGGAAACAAAGGTTCTTATAAACAAAACAAATGAAGCAATTCGCCCCTTTTTTCAAATTAACGGCCAAGAACTTTAGGATGCCTAGCCCTGCCCACGCTATAGCCAAGACTGGCCTCCCTCACTTCCTAACTCTTCCTTGGATATGCCTTTTCCTTGTGACCTTTGTAGGGGCTGAGCCATACACAGGACTACTCCATCATTCTCCTAGTCACTTCTTACACACTCTTCCTCTGCTAGAATAAAGGCCAACAGCAGAGACATTCTCCAAATAGCTCAGAGATCATTCCCACACACCTAGAACAGGTCCCATGATCCATAGAGCCGTGTTTATGATGGGCTTCAGTGAACTCCAGAAAAGGCTCAATGTGAGAGTAGAGCTGGTCCCACATCAAACACAGAACTTCATTCCTGTCTTTATCCAGATAACTCCCACACGCTGTACACCCTCTTACCCCTGCCTCCACATATCAAGAAAGACAGACGCTGGATTTGCAGCTGGATATAAACTTCCATGCTATCAAATGTGTCATACCTTCTCAAGTATCCATAAATATGCCCCTCTTTAAACATCACCAAAAAACACAGCAATTATGCCAAAAGGTGCCAAAGAAATATAAGCCGACACACCGCAGAGAGGTTGCAGTCACATTTACTGCTGCATTAGTAACAATAGCCAAGACATCAAGGCAACTTAGATGGCCATCAACAGATGAATGGATAAAGAAATTTATGTAAACTTTTAAAAAAATATTAAAACCATAGGCTGGGCAGTGGTGGTGCACGCCTTTAATCCCAGCACTTGGGAAGCAGAGCCAGGGAGATCTCTGTGAGTTCAAAGCTAGCCCAGTGTACAGAGTGAGTTCCAGGATAGCCAGGGCTGTTACATAGAGAAATCCTGTCTCAAGAAACAAGTGTGAAAAATAAGATCATGGCATTTGGAAAAATATGAATGGAACTGAAGTCATTATGCTAAGTAAAAGGAGCCAGACTTGGAAAGACAACTGCCACATTTTCTTTCACATGTGGAAACTAAATTGAAAATTGTGTGTGTTGTGGTGATGTGTTGTGTCCCCCAATATACTGTGTCTCCTGATAACATTTAGGGGAGGATCGGAGGAAAAGACCAGCTACTATATTAACATAGAAGTCAGGCAATGGTAGCACACAACTTTAATCCTATCACTTGGGAGGCAGGGATCTGTCTGGATCTCTGTGAGTTCAAGACCACACTGGGAAAAGAGTCAGGCATGATGATACATGCCTTTAATCCTAGCACTAACCATAAAGGTCTAGAGGTCTGTACAGACAGACAGGAAGTGACAGAGGTGGGCAGGAATAGGAAGTGATGTAGCTGGGCTGAGAGAGCAAATGAGAGAACAGAACAGAAAGCAGAAAGGCATATAGGTGTGGGTAGACAGGAAGTAGCTTGCTTTGGAAGCTTCGGAGTTGGTGAGGTGAGGTTGGCTGTGGCTTTTCCTATTCTGATCTTTCTCAGGCTTTAACCCCAATTTCTGGCTCTGAGTTTTTTATTAATAAGACCATTTAGCAGCCGGGTGGTGGTGGTGCACACCTTTAATCCCAGCACTAAGGAGGCAGAGGCAGGCAGACCTCTATGAATTCGAGGTCAACCTGGGCTACAGAGTGAGTTCCAGGAAAGGCACCAAAGCTACACAGAGAAACCCTATCTCAAAAAAAACAAAACAAAACAAAAAAGTCTTAATGGCTTCTAAGATGTGCTGGAGAGATGGCTCAGAGGTTAAGAGCATTAGCTGTTCTTCCAGAGGTCCTGAGTTCAATTCCCAGCAACACATGGTGGCTCACAACCATCTGTAATGAGATCTGGTGCCCTCTTCTGGCGTGCAGGCATACATGGAGGCAGAATGTTGTATACATAATAAATAAATAAATCTTTTTTAAAAAATTAGCAATTTATTTACTCTGTGTAGGGTGGGGGGGGGTGGGGGAGTGTAGGTCATGACATTTAAAGAGGATTATGGGATGGAGAAAACATTCTCTAGGAAGGTAAAAACAGAGAGTAATGGAACGCATGTACCAGGAAAGCAAAAGCAGGGACAGAGAGAAGAAAGAGAACAAGTGGGTGGGGAAGGGAAAACAATGGGGGGAGGGGAGTGATTGAAAACAAAGTGTAATAATACATATGCACAGCACCCGATACCTTGTACCCTAAAATTTAGTAGAGGAATCAAATTATAACATTTTCAGGAAAATGGACAGAACTGGAGATCATCTACTAAGTGAAATAAAGCAGACTCAAAGACAAGTACTGCATGCTTTCTCTTATATGAAGAATGCAGATTTGAATTTACATATACATGTGTAGCTACACACACAACATAAAACTAGAAATGGGATTACAAAAAAGGAGGAAGAATTCTAAACAGAGAGAGAGGAAACAACGGGGTGCAATAAAATATATATGATATGAAAGCAGAAAAGGGGACTGTTTGGCAGGGAGGAAGGGGATCAAAGAGGGAGTCGTGAGGTCAGGATGAAGTTAGCGAAGCTAGCAACCCCACAGACCAACACAGCACACTCAGGGGCACATCCATGGCCATCCTCAGCCAGGAAGAATGCATCTTGTTGTCACTAGCCAGGATGCTTTGACTTTTATAACATGGGAATTTTTCAGAAGAAATACATCTAAGCCAAGATCAGCCAAAGGAAAAGAAAAAATAAATGAAAAGGTTGGGTAGTAGTCAGGAAGCATGCATGATTATCCCAGCACCCACGAGGCTGAGGCAGGAGAATCATGAGTTCAGACCAGATCCCCATGCAAAAAAATGTGCTATTTGTGAACAGACATCCATTGAAGATATGATGTCTACCTTAATTTCCACCAACATTTTAGTCACAGATTTTGTCACACACACACACACACACACACACACACACACACAATCACAGAATCACGCGTGTGTGCATGCAAAACCAAATAAGAAATCAATATACAGGTTACTTACTCATAAATAAGGGAATGCCACTATAGGCCAAAGCCTTTTAAATTTCTACATTTATCATCATCATTACGTGTGTGTATGATGTTTGCAGGTACATATGTGAGGGTTCATATATAGAGGTCAGAGGGCAACTCCACACAGTAGATTCTCTACTCCACCTTTACATTGGTTCCAAGGATTGAACCCATGTTGCCAGGTTTAAAAGGCAAACTCCTTTACCCACTGAGCCATCCCACAGGCCCAAAGCCTTCTTCACAGACAGAACTGGAGCTGTCTGCATCATACCTAGCAACCCATCTTTTTTGTTTTGTTTTGTTTGTTTTTTCAAGACAGGGTTTCTCTCTGTAGCTTTGGAGGCTGTCCTGGAACCCACTCTGTAGACCAGGCTGGCCTCAAACTCAGAGATCTGCCTGCCTCTGCCTCCCGAGTGCTGGGATTACAGGCATGCGCCACCACCGCCTGGTGCAACCCATCTTTTGTATATATTAAAAAGTATGTGGGAGAAATGTTATCCTGAATAAATTATGCATAACTTTATGGTAAGAACAATTACCTACTATCAAATTTACAAGTTTTATTCTGTATGCCTCATTTTCTCATCTTTCTATTAAAATGAAAATGAGGAAGGAAGAAATAGAAAAATGATAATTTTCCTCAAAACAGAAATGCATGTTATAAAACACCTGGTAAAATAACTATGACAGATAAATTTGCAGTGAATTACAAACTTCTAAATCATCTCCATAGATCTGAAACACCTGGGCAAGAAAGCATTCCAAAGTCCTGATGGTTGTGTTTTCTGTGGAGAACAATAAAATTCTGGAACCTTCCTTGGGCTCTCCAAACAATTCAGGGCACTGCCTTTGATCTCAAAGCCTCAACAGCGTTTGGGTTCAGGTTTCCATAGAAACTGCCTTTATGTACCATCGTTCCTGTGTCAGCCCAACGAACAGCTGCCAACAGGCCTTAGGTGTGAATACCAAGGGCTGAAACTACTCATTTTCCATGGAGACATTCCATTTTTGGAATTCACTTTTCAGTTGGTCTTACCAAGTGCAGGATATTGGCCTTCAGGCTATAGAATAAAGCCCAATTACTTGGTACTTCTGAGAATATTTTCTGGTAAAATAAATATCAAGTCACAGCCTTATTAAGATGAAATAGTTCGATTTAAATGTTCAAACTTCTTTGGCTTCCTTCTGAATGGCTCCAAGCACACCAAGGTTTGTTGAAAGCATAATTAAGTTCTCCCATGTCTCCATGAACATTTTAATTCTGCCCAAATATTAAAGATTCCTTTGCAGATGCAAATGGTTTGGAAACAGCCAGCATTGACTTTAACTGTCTTTAAATAAGGAGCTAGTGAGATGGCTCAGAAGGTAAAGGTGTTTGCCACCACACCTGACTACCTGGGTTTGATCCCCTCAGAACCAACACAGTGAAAGGAAAAAGTAGACAATGAAAGTTTTCTTCTGACCACTGTATGAACTGTGTGGTACACATGTGCATACCCACACACACAATTTAAAAATAAAGTTTTTGTTTGTGTTTTTTATTGAGAAAATGAGGCTCTTGGAGCTAGAATATTTATTTGTAGAGGGTCAAGTAAGAACTCAGAAACTGGGGGCTAGAAAGATGGCTCAGAGGTTAGGAGCACTGGTTGCTCCTCCTGAAGACCCAGGTTCAATTCCCAGCATCCACATGACAGCTCACAACTGTCTGCAACTCCAGTTTCAGGGTATCCAACACCCTCACAGAGAAGGTGCAGGACCCCAGCTAAAGATTTCAAGCAGAATCTACAATTCAGTGTGAGAAGATCCCACCATCTTCAACAGAGGGATGTTTCACAGGATGAAGAAGAGTATTAGGAAACAGTAGTAAAGATGAGTGCTTTTGCACTGTGCGCTCACCACACTAAATTACAATGTGTTCTATATTTAGAAACTGCTAGAGAACAGGAATCTTAAAGTTTTCCCCAGACAGAAATGATAAACATTTGAGAAGAAAGCTCTGTTTCCCCTGATTTATACACTATACAATATATACAGGTACCAAAACATAAAATGGTATAAATGTGTATAACTTTTTTTTATAAATTTATTCACTTATTCAACCTAGATGTAGTTCCTCCTCCTTCCTCTTCTCCAAGTTTCTTCCCTGAACCTCCTCTCTGTTCCCACTCCCCACTACACTCCTCCATTTCTGCTTAGGAAAGGGCGGGTCTCCCAGGAGTATTAACAAAATATGGCTATCAAGTTTCAGTAAGACTAAGCACTTTCCCTTGTGTGAAGGTTGGGTAAGACGGCCCAGTGTAAGGAGTAGAAAGTAAACAAAATCAATAAATCCTTATCCAAACTAACTAAAAGGCAGATAGAGGATATCCAAATCAATAAAATCAGAAACAAAAAGGGGGACATAACAGACTCCAAGGAAATCTAGAGAATCATTAGGTCATACTTCAAAAACCTGTATGCCACAAAATTGGAAAATCTAGAAGAAATGGACAAATTTCTTGATAGATACCACTTACCAAAATTAAATCAAGATCAGATAAACAATTTAAATAGATGAATAGCCCCTAAGAAAATAGAAGTAGTCATTAAAAGTCTCCCAACCAAAATAAAAGCCCAGGACCAGATGGTTTTAACCCAGAATTCTAACAGACTTTCAAAGAAAAGCTAATACCAATACTCTTCAAATTATTCCACAAAATGGAAACAGAAGGAACATTTCCAAATTCTTTCTATGAGGCCAGTTACCCTGATACCCAAACCACACAAAGATTCAACAAAGGAAGAATTACAAACCAATTTCACTCATGAACATTTATGCACAATACTCAATATAATACTAGCAAATTGAATCCAAGAACACATAAAAAAGATAATCCACCATGACCAAATAGACTTCATCACAAAGATGCAAGAATGGCTCAACATACAGAAATCTGTCAATGTGAATCTACCATATAAACAAACTGAAAGGAAAAAAAAATGATCATCTCCTTAGATGCTGAAAAAGCTTTTGAGAAAATTCAAACACCCCTTCATGATAAAACAAAGTCTTGGAGAGATCAGGAATACAAGGGACATACCTAAACATTATAAAAGCAATATACAGAAAGCTAACAGCCAACATCAAATTAAAGGGAGAGAAACTCGAAGCAATTCCACTAAAATCAAGAACAAGAAAAGGCTGTCCACTCTCTCTCCATACTTATTCAATACAGTACTTGAATTTCTAGCTAGAACAATAAGACAACATAAGGAGATCAAGGGGATACAAATTGGAAAGGAAGAAGTCAATGTATCATTATTCACAGATGATATGATAGGATACATACGTGACCCCCAAAACTCTACCAGGGAACTCCTGCAGTTGACAAATACCTTTATTCAAGTGGCTGGATACAAGATTAACTCAAAAAAATCATTTGTGTTCTATATACAAATGATAAATGGGCTGAGAAAGAAATCAGGAACTAACATCCTTTACAATTGCCTCAAATAATATAAAATATCTTGGTGTAACCCTAAGCAAGTATATAACTTTTTATCAACTAAAAAATTATAAAAAAAAAAACTTTTTGGAGGAAGGGGAAACCATAATATATTTTATGAAAAAAATCTATTTTCAATACAAGAAAAAGAAAAAAAGTCAAAGGTATTTTAAAAAACATTTTTACTTTTTTTTTTTTTTTTTTTTTTGGTTTTTCAAGACAGGGTTTCTCTGTGTAGCTTTGCGCCTTTCCTGGAACTCGCTTTGGAGACCGGGCTGGCCTCGAACTCAGAGATCCGCCTAGCTCTGCCTCCCGAGTGCTGGGATTAAAGGTATGGGCTACCACTGCCCAGCCCATTTTTACTTAATTTTTAAGTTTTTTATTTTAAGTATATGCATGCTTGCCTTCATGCATATCTGTGCACCATGTATGCCTGGTGCCCCCAGGGGCCAGAGAAGAGTACTAGATAGGCCGGGACTAGAGTTACAGATGGTTGTGGGCTCACCTATGGGTGCTAGGAATCAAACTCAAGTCCTCAGGAAGACAGTCAGTGCTCTTAACTGTTGAGGGAATTCTGCCACTGGTCAGATAACCAATAATAAGGGCCAGCTTGTCCCAGGGGCGGAGTTTGTATTAGAAAGTATGTGACCTGGGGACCGGCATATATGCCAAGGCTGAGGAAGTGTGGCTTGGTGACCTTCTCCATCGCCCATTGGGAAGGAATGGCAGGAGCAGGTGATATCTGTATTCTCCAAGGGACCAGTGAGACAGCTGCAATGCAGCCCGGACTATTTTTTTCAGACCTGTAATTATTGTGCATGGATTTTATCAATCAATAAAGGTAACGCATCTTCCCCAAGCATCCTTCAGAGCCACCACCTTATCATACCCCCACTAAAAAAAAAAAAAAAAAAAAAAAAAAGACAAACAAACACCTATCTTGAACAGATAAAGAAGTCCATTCTTTCTCCACATGAGTTCCCACCATGTGAAAGCCTTCTAAGTTTTTGAGTGTTTGAGTCTTCAGAATCTACACCTTCTAAGTGAAATTTGTGTTGCTACTGGGGTACCTGCTGCCTGTTCTCTCTGCTTCCAGCTGAAGGACTAGATGTTTCTGACATCCCTACTCGGCTCTTCAAAGTCTAAAATAGAGTAAGATGAAGATGGCCTTGCTTGGGAAACCCAATTGTGTCTTGCGGGGGCCCTATGAACATAGGATTGGTGATTTAAAGTGATTTTTTATTTCCAGATTGTTGGTGGCATAAAGGAAGTACACACTACAGCACAGCAGCATTTAATGAAAGGTGACCCTGCTCTGGAGTTCAGCTTCCACAGTCCTTCCCAGCATGCACAGGACCAAGGCAATCATATCTAAGCTTTCTACAACCTGTTTGCCTGCACAATTCTTTAAACACTCTCTTTTGATCTGTTTGATGTCTATAAACACAACCAAAAGAATTCAAAATCAGATCTGGAGAGATGGCTTGGCAGTTTGGAGCACTTGCTGCTCTTGCAGAGGACTAGGGTTCAGTTCCCAGCACCCACATGGTAGCTTGCAACCATCAAAATCCAGTTCCAGGGGATTCAGCACCCTCCTCTAGACCAGACACACATAAAATACACATACATACATGCAGGCAAAATGCTCATAAAAATAAATCTAAAATATTTTGAATTCAAAATGAATCTTATTCATGTAGATGTGAAAACATAAGATGATCAAACTGAAATAAGCAGAAGCTTGGACAGATGTCCACCATGTTAAATAACCTCAATTTCAAATCTGACAGTTGCTTAGTACAAGAAGAACTAAAGTTAAGTCAAGGAATAAATCATGTAATCATTTCAATGGGTGGTAAGAAGAAATTTTTCAAACAAAGTGAAGAGCTTGGTATCAGAGTCAGAGGCTGCAGGCCAGAGGTAGAGAACTCTGTGCAAGCCCAAGCCCTGGGCTCAGTCTCTAACACTCAGATGCTGAATAAGCTTGGTTAAGTAAGTAACTAAATGTGAGTACATGCCTGTAATCCCAGAATATGAGGAGCAAAGGCAGGAGTTCGAGACCAGCCATGGCTATATAGTGAGTTTGAGCCCACCCTGGTTACCATGAGACCCTGTATCATGAAAGAAAGAAAAAGGGGGAGAGAGAGAGAGAGAGAGAGAGAGAGAGAGAGAGAGAGAGAGAGAGAGAGAGAAGGGAGGGATGGAGGGAGGGAGGAAGGAAGGAAGGAAGGAAGGAAGGAAGGAAGGAAGGAAGGAAGGAAGGAAGGAAGGAAGGAAGGAAGGAAGACACAGACTGGAGGGAGGGAGAAAGGGAAAAAAGTGACGTAAGGCCCCAAGAAACATTTAGTACACAAACAAGGAAATATTCTAAAATAACGTCAGTGTATTAAGCATAAATCTTTATGGTTGTTTCTACAAACAATAAATACATGAAGACATCTAATATCACTCTTGACGCAGTGTAGCTCCGAAAATGCAGAAGACGAGCATCCCTCTCCCTCTCCAGCGGCTTCTCAGAGGAAAGATTGTGGACATCATGCATGCTGTCCCCACCATCCTATGCCTTTTTCTTTGTCACGCCCACTACTAAATGGCATTGCAGTGTGTGTCCTCTCCCAGTTTTCTCTGTTGTCTGAACCTCATTATGACAGTGAACATTTTTCATAGATGCAGCTATACCCTTCCCCCAGTACCTACAACCATGAACACCTGGCACAGAGAAAGACCCCACAATATTGATCAAATAGAATAATTGAAAAAATCCAAATGGGTAAAAATTATTCTGAACTTAATCTACATTAAAAATATGACTATTAGCCAGGCAGTGGTGGTGCACACCTTTAATCCCAGCACTTCAATCCCAGCACTTGGGAGGCAGAGCCAGGTGGATCTCTGTGAGTTTGAGGCCAGCCTGGTCTACAAAGTGAGTTCAGGAAAGGTGCAAAGCTACACAGAGAAACACTGTCTCTAAATAAACCAAATATATATATGATTATTATACAGTAATTAGAAGACTTTAATAAAGATTAATGTTTAATTGAAATGAGTAATTAAGCCTACTTCATAATGGAAAGGCAGACACTGATAAAACTCAACAAAAGCATCTAAAGTCATCAGAATTCATTAAAAAAAAAAAAAAAACCTTAAGCCAGGCAGTGGTGGCGCACACCTTTAATCCCAGCACTCGGGAGGCAGAGCCAGGAGGATCTCTGTGAGTTCGAGGCCAGCCTTGTATACAGAGCAAGATCTAGGACAGATACCAAAACTACACAGATAAGCCCTGTCTGGAAACACAAAACAAAACAAAAACTTAATCTATTACAACCTCAGTGCTATAAAATATGGGAGTAAGTAAACTATTATTCAACCAAGGGTGAGAGAGGATGAAAACTTTGAAGCAAGAAATAAGCTGTCTTATAAATCTACTTATTAAATTTCACTGGATGCGGCCACTAGGATTTCTGTGCTCCAGTGATGACTCCACACCCGTGCACACATGGGCAGCTGAAAGGAAATAGTGGGTTATTAAAAAAAAGACATGAAGTTGGGAAGAGGATGTGTTGAGGGTGCTATGGGGGAGCTGTAGGGAAGAAATGGGGGGAGGCAAGAATCATCATGTTTCATTGTATATGTGTGTGAAATTCTCAAGAATAAAAAAAAATTGGGGGCTGGAGAGATGGCTCAGTGGTTAAGAGCACTGGCTGCTCTTTTAGAGGTCCTGAAGCCAATTCCCAGCCACCACATGGTGGCTCATGACCATCTACATTGGGATCTGATGCCCTCTTCTGGCATAAAGGCATGCACGCAGATAGAGCACTAATATACATAAAATAAATAAATAAATCTTTTTTTTAAAAAATTATATATATATATATTGCTTATATTCATAAGATACATATGTAGTGTGTGTGTGTGTGTGTGTGTGTGTGTGTGTGTATTTTGTAAAAGTGCCCAACATGTGGTCTGGAGAGATGGCTGCTCTTCCACAGGACCCAGGTTCAATTCCCACTACCCACAAGGCAGCTCACAACTGCCTGTAACTCCAGTTCCAAGGGATCTGACACCCTCACACCAATGTACATAAAATAAAATAAATTATTAAAATTTTCTTGTTTTATCTCTCTTTTTGGTTTCTTAAATTTATTTCTTTATTGTGTATACAATGTCCTGCCTGCACGTATCCCTGAACACCAGAAGAGGGCACCAGGTGTCATTATAGATGGTTGTGAGCCGCCATGTGGTTGCTGGGAATTGAACTCAGGAACCTCTGGAAGAGCAGTCAGTGCTCTTAACCTCTGAGCCATCTCACCAGCCCTTATGAAAATATTTTTTAATGCCCAGTGTATACTGTTTAAATCCTTGTTAATAGACAGAATGAGATAGCCTCTCATACAATGGTGGTGGAAAGGAAAATTGGTGAAATTTCATATTTAATAAGATTCAGTAAATCTTCTAGAAACCATTCCTACAAGACTAATTGCTCCTTTTTTTTTTTTTTTTTTTAAAGAGATTTTCTTACCGGGCAGTGGTGGTGCACACCTTTAATCCCAGCACTCAGGAGGCAGAGGCAGGTGGACCTCTGTAAGTTCGCGGCCAGCCTGGGCTACAGAGTGAGATCCAGGAAAGGCACAAAGCTACATGGTGAAACCCTGTCTCGGGGGGGGGGGGGGGATTTTCTATTTATTTTACGTACCAACCACAATTTCCCCTGTCCTCCCTCCTCTCACCCCCAAACCTTCTCCCCCACAACCCAATCCCCATTCCCACCTCCTCCAAGACAAGGTCTCCCTGGGGAATTCAGCAGAGCCTGGTACATTCAGTTGCAGCAGATCTAAGCCCCTCCTCTCTGCACCAAGGCTGTGCAAAATGTCTCACCATAGGCACTAGGTTCCAAAAAGCTGGCTCATGTACTAGGGGCAGGTCCCAGTCCCACTTCCTGGGGGCCCCTATACAGTTCAAGCTCAACAACCGTCTTGCTTATCCAGAGGGACTAGTCCAGTACCATGGGGGCTCCCCAGCTATTGGTCCACAGTTTCTGTGTTTCCACTAGTTTGGCTGGTTGTCTCTGTACTTTTTCACTGGATAAGGGTACTATGATGACAGGGCATTCAGCCATCTGATCACCAGAGTAGGCCAGCTCTGGCACCCTCTCGACTTATTGCCAGTAGTCTATAGTGGAGGTATCCTTGTGGATTCCTGGGAATCTCCCTAGCACTCTGCTTCTCCCTATTCCCATGGTGTCTTCATTAATCATGGTGCCTCTTTCCTTGCTCTCCCACTGTGTTCCCATTCCAGCTCAAACCTCCCACTCCCCTAAGCTTTCATCCCCCGTCCCTTGCCCTCCATTACCCCCCTCACCCCCAGTTTGCTTATGTAGATCTCATCCCATTTCTCCATCACCAGGCAAACCATATGCCCTTCCTAGGGTCCTCCTTACTATCTAGCCTCCCTGGAACTGTGGGTTGCAGTCTGGTTATCCTTTGCTTTACATTTAGTATCCACTTATGAGTGAGTACATAATATGTTTGTCCTTCTGAGTCTGGGTTACTCACTCAGGATGATATTTTCTAGATCCATCCATTTGCCTGAAAACCTCATAATGTTGTTTTTCTGTTTTTCTCTGCTGAGTAGTACTCCATTGTGTGTATGTACCACATTTTCTTTATCCATTCTTCAGTTGACAGGCATCTAGGTTGTTTCCAGGTTCTGGCTATTACAAATAATGCTGCTATGAACATAGTTGAACATGTGTCCTTGTGGTAAGATTGAGCATTCCTTGGGTATATGACTAATTGCTTCTTTAGAGAGGACCATAGTCCCCATGTGACTCCTCCCAGGACATCTTTCTGAATATACATATGTAAACAGGATCCCAACTCCCCAATCATGATGACTCCTCTTTCCTAACAGTGCCAGATCTTTTGAGTAAATTTAGCACTAGACATGAGTCCATATATACTTCCTGTTTTCCACATTGGCTAATTGTTGAGATCAAAGGCATCCCTTAAAGGTTCCAAGAGGGCTGACTGTCACTTTCCTTCCACAGAGGTATTTAATTTCACACTTGAATAGCTTTGTAAGAAAAATCTTTCTTCAATAACCTCAGCTTTTTTTATACAGTGTGTTTCTGATCATACATTTGTTTTCTATCTTCTCTAAGTGTCTTGTTCTGTGTGTGCTGTGTTCTCATTGTCAACAATCCTGAGCCTCTATAGGCTTGGTAAATACACAGGTCATAGTAGTATAATTCACGGGAGACATGTTGTGTGTGGTTGAATTTTCATGTAATTAGAAGACTACAGAATTATGTATCACTTCCAATGGCTGTTGTACAAAATATTGGCATAGGGTTGTCTACATTTGCTGTGGGAAGACTTTCCATTGAAATCTTTTAACAAGTTGAGAATTATTGTAAGTAGGCACCATGAAAGCAAATCTTTCTCTTTTTCTTGTAAGGGTATTGAAAAGAAGCAGTCTTTTAAATCAATAACTATGAGAGGCCATCCTTTAGGTAACAGAGGTGGCAAAGGAATCCCAGATTGTAGAGAGCTCATTAGCTGAATTACTTTGTTAATTGCTCTAAGGTCTGTTACCATTCTCCATTTACCAGATTTCTTTTTTACCACAAACACAGGAGAATTCCATGGGCTAGTAGATTCTTCAATATGCTGAGCATTTAACTGTTCTTCTACCAGCTCTTCTAACGCCTGGAGTTTCTCTGTTGTTAAAGGCCATTGATGAACCCATACAGGCTTGTCTGTTAACCATTTCAAAGGTAGAGCTGTTGGTGTCTTTGAAAGATCATCCGTTGTTGTGCCCTGTTCTTGTATAATATGGATGGCTGGTGACCACTCATTAGAATAATACCTTCTAATATTTCTCTCAGAAACATGTGCTAGTTTATTATTTGTTTCTGAGGTTGGAGGGATGTTAATCTGAGTATTCCATTGTTGTAACAGGTCTCAACCCCACAGGTTCATAGCTATGTTAGCCACATATGGTTTTAATTTTCCTCTCTGTCCTTCTGGGCCTATATATTCGAGCCATCTTGCACTCTGTTTCACTTGAGATAAAGTTCCAGTTCCTAATAGTTGAATATTTACCTCCTGAAGAGGCCAAGTTGGATGCCAAAATTCTGACGCAATTATGGTCACATCAGCACCTGTGTCTACCAGACCATTCAACAAAACACCATTTATTTTTATTGTTAATTTTGGTCTTTGTTCATTTATAGAAGTCTGCCAAAAATTTTTCTTTATGGTTTCTCCTGAATTTTCCATTTTCTCTGTCTCAGTTGTTCCATTACTCCAAGTAGCCTGGTTTATTTCAATAGGTATTTGGTTATTTAATTGCTCCGAGTAGGGGTCTCCTCTATGACTGCAGAAAAGGTCTGAACTGGATTCACTGTGGGGGCCTTCCTGGGGTCCCTATGGGAGTTTCCTGAAGACTGAGGCAAAGTATTACCTTGTCTGTCCCTTGTTGATCTACATTTGTTGGCCCAGTGTTTTCCCTTACCACACCTTCTACATAAACCAGAAGGAAGGGGCACTCTGTTGCCATTGTTCCTTGAAGAAACATTGTTTCTAGAAGTGCCCTGTTTACTGTCCCTTTTCAAATGTCCTTGCTTTCCACATCCAAAACATCTGACATTCCTCAAACCTCTTGAAATTGCTTCTCCTATCCACATATTATCATGGTCATGAGCCTCAACATTAACCATGTCTCTAATCCAATCTTCCAAGGGTGCAGATCTTGCCTTTAACAGCTGGATTATTCTCTTGCATGCTGCATTTGCACTCTCAAAAGCCAAACATTCAATTATTATCTGGCTAGCTTCTGAATTCAGGACCATTCTCTTTACTGCTGAAGTCAGTCTTTATAAGAAATCTGTGAAAGATTCTTTTGGGCCCTGTATAACCTTTGTAAATGATTCAGTTTTCTTTCCTGGTTCCTCAACTCTGTCCCATGCATTCAAGGCTGCCATTTGACATAGAATTAGGGTTTGGATATCATATAAACATTGTGTTTGTGCTGCAGTATATTAGCCTTTTCTAAGAAGCTGATCCTGGAAGATCACCTCTATCCCTACATTGTTTTGCTATGTTTTTAGTTTCTTCTTTGAACCACATTTGCCACTAGAGCTGTTGTCCGGGTTCCAGGTAGGCATAGTGGTATCTCTACCACTGAGCTAAATCCCCAACCCTAGCCAAGCAGTTTTTAATGAATTCTTGCCATGTTGGGTGCCAAATGTAGCATGAATATCAAAGAATCTTATTAATAAAATCAAACCTGGGGCCAATTATTGGGGTGAAAGCTGGAAGATCAGAGAAGTAGAACAAGCCACAGCTTCCTCACCTCGACAGTTCCTCAGCTGGTCTTGTTTCCTCAGACTGCAAGCTTCTGAGTCCTTATCTGAATGGGTCTCAGCTGAACTGCTGCTCCAAAGCCTAAAAGCTTAACCAGCCAAATGCTTAACCAGCCAAATGCTTCTAGTTTCTGGTCTTCATGCCTTATATATCTTTCTACTTTCTTCCATCACTCCCTGGGATCAAAGGCTTGCTTTCTGGGATTAAAGGTGTGTGTCACCATGCCTATCTGTTTCTAATGTGGCCTTGAACTCAGAGATCCAGAGGGATTTCTGTCTCTGGAATGCTAGGATTAAAGGCGTGTGCTACCACTGCCTATCCTCATGTTTAATATTGTGGCAGTCCTGTTCTCTGACCCCAGATAAGTTTATTAGCCTGCACAGTATTTTGGGGAACACAATACCACCACACAGAAGTGAGATTTTTAATCCAGGCTGTGTAGGCTCTGCTATTCCAGTGTTCTCTCATTTTCACAGTACTCAGTGAATGATATCCACTGTGGCATTCATAGATCAAAGCAGTCTAATCTGGGAGAATGGTCATTCATGGTAGATTTTCTATATTTCATATTGTTTCTAGAAGCAGAGGTTGATTCAAAGAGGCAAGGTGTAATTTCATTAATCATTTTTATCTAGAAAATAATTGATCTTTAATAATAAATGAAATATTTAAAAGATCAAAAGAAGTAACTAAATATGCCTGAAATTACTATATGTGGTTTCTTGTCAAATCATATTTTCATTTTTAGCATATATTAATTATCAAAATAATATGGGGATGGAGAGATGGCTCAGAGGTTAGGAACACTGGCTGCTCTTCCAGAGGTCCTGAGTTCAATTCCCAGCAACCACATGATGGCTCACCATCTATAATGAGATCTGGTGTCCTCTTCTGGCCTGCAGGGACACATGCAGGCAGAACACTGTATACATAATAAATAGATAGATAGATAGATAGATAGATAGATAGATAGATAGATGATAGATAAATCTTTTTAAAAAAATAATAATGCATTTCGTTTTGACATGGTCAAATA
Source organism: Onychomys torridus (assembly GCF_903995425.1). Classification (NCBI taxonomy): domain Eukaryota; kingdom Metazoa; phylum Chordata; class Mammalia; order Rodentia; family Cricetidae; genus Onychomys; species Onychomys torridus. The sequence continues at coordinate 86,544,924 of NC_050452.1, read as the reverse complement.
CATGCAACATTCAACTGGTCAAAGCATGGTAATGTTATCTGGAGCGATGGAGATGGATGCGCCGCCAAGACACTTTCTGTGCTTTTGTGACAGCTAGAGTGTAACTCCTAGTGACTACGTAATAAGCTGGGCATTCTTACAACACCTGTCACTACAGCTCGAGGGACCCGTACCCTCTTCAGACCTCTACGTGTGTACACACAGGTATGTACACTCACACAGACATGCATACAGACACACAGAGAAATAATAATGGTTAAAACAGAGTTTAAAATGTCACTGGATATAGACACACACACACACACACACACACACACACACACACACACACACACCTGTAAGCACAGCACTTGCAAAGCAGAAGTAGGAGGATTGGAGTTCAAGGTCATCCTTAGCTACTTAATAAGTCTGAGGACAGCATGGGCAATATGAGAACTTGACTTCAAAATTTGGATCTAAGGATATTTTGCTTTGGAAAGGAGGCTCTACTTTTGTTTCCACAGGAAGCAAGAGGCTGTGGGTTTGCTACAGCTGCCCGTCAGGTCATGGTAACTGTAATTCTTGATAACTGTTTGTTATATGTAATTTTCCTGTGTTAAAGTTAAAACCTTCCTTTTTTATTAGGCAAAAAAAGGGGGGAAGTGCTGTGGGATATCTTTCTGTATGTTGTGAATATGTGTTGCTCTCATTGGTTGATAATAAAGCTGTTTGGCCAATAGTGAGGCCAAATAAGCTTAGGCAGGACACTCAAACTGAAGACAGAGAGGAAGAAAAAGGTGAGGGGAGACACTTCAAGCAGCCGCCAGGAGAAGCAAGATGTGAAAGTACCAGTAAGCCACAAAGCCACGTGGCAATGCATAGAATGATAGGAATGGGCTGAACTGAGTTATAAGAGCTGGTTAATAATGTGCTGGAGCCATAGGCCATACAGTTTGTAATTAATATTAAGCCTCTGAGTGATCATTTTATAAGCGGCTACAGGACCTCAGGGCTGGGTGGAACTGGAGAAACTTCCATCTACATGAACACTGAGGTTGTAGAGGGCTTGCCTATTATGCACAAAGCCCTGGTTTCCACCCCTAATGCACATAATTGGGCATAGTGTTGCATGTCTATAATCACAGAGCTTTGGGTACTAGATGCAGGGGATGAGAGAAGTCCAAGGTGAGGTCACAGAATAGGCTCCATGAGACCTCACCTCAAAAACAAAAGTAAAAACATTGCACCAGACAGACCTGCACCATGTCGGGCCTGTCAACATCCCATCATCGATAAGGGATGGTCCTACACCACCTCACCCCTTTCTGAAGGACTACTGGAAGTTAAAGTTGTGGAAGGGTGTACTATTTTCTTCAGTGATGTCATCACTAATAATTTGTCCTTACTCCAGAAACTACCCCTACCTATGCTCATGCAGGAAACTCTAACCACAATGGGCCCCACACAGACAGAAGACATGAAATTAGGGAGGGGACTTGCTGAGAAGGGCTCCAGCAGCAGAGGAAGTGAGAGGAGGGGTGAGAAGAGGGGATGAGAACAACTAGAATTCATGACGTAAATGTATGGAAATGTCAATCAAAATAATACGCCATGGCGAGCTTCCTCCCACACACCTCAAGTGCAGGTACACAGGGATTTTACCAAGAGCAAATACAAAACAAGTGGGGCTTGGGGACAGCATCTCTCTCAGACACTGTATCCTGTATCCAGTGCCAAGTATCAGTTACCTCTTTTTTTTTTCCCCGTTTTTGGTCGGTAAGGTCACTGAGACCCCTCATAACATGACAGGCTGTTGCTGTTGCTCTTGGAACCCTCTAGAGCTTGGTGGTGAGACCCTATTGTTTGAACATGCCACTTGCGTGAGTCGTAGGCCATGCAGACACTAAATTGGAACTGACCTAGAAGCCTCATCCCTATTGGGTAGCTTTCATAGTCCTGGAAGGCTCTATTTACGCTACTGAGAGAAAAAAATTATTAAACAATTTTGCCCAGCAGAGAACCCTAGGAGCTGAAATAACCATTTGCCTGGCTAAGTGTGTTTACTAGTTCAATGGTGGCATGGATGTTAAGGGGATACCCTAACCACTTTCTGACTAACTGATCACTTTTTTAAAAGCTTGCTTCACAAGAGAAGGACTCATGCCTGGAACTGGCAGAGCCCCAAACCTATGCCTGGGTAGGTCATAGGTCCTAGGAGAAAAGTTAATACTATTATTCTGCTGAAAGGACATGATAATAAACTGCCCTCTGTGTTCTTATCATTATACCCATAGATTGGTGCGTCTTTCACCTTCCATCAGAGAAGCTTCTTTATGTCGTAGGTGGCAATTCACACAGAGTCTCATGAATGGTCAATGTGTAGAGAACAAGACAATGTAAGGCTCAGAGATCATTGTGGGAGAAGAGAGGCAAGAGAGTGTAAGAGCCAGAAACAGTAAGGATGTGGATGTCTGTAGAGAAACATTATTTGCTGCACATGACAGGGCTGTTGTACACATGAACTCCCAGAAACTCTAAGTGCATACATAAGACCTGCACAAAATCCCAGCAAGGATAATGGAAGGGCTCATCAAGTCCCACCCTTAGCCGAAAAACTACTGGCAATAAACAGCTGCTCGGGAAGTGGGAGTCAAGTTTTAGTCAGGGCAGTGACCCCTGATAATCTACCCATGCTCCAGGAAATGATCCTACCTCCAAGCACACACAGATAGCACTAAGTGAGCTCAGTATAAACTAAAACATAAAGAAAATGAATTTTGGAGGGAAGAAGGGTAATGGAGCAAAGGAGCAATTGTAGAGAAGGGGTGGATTTCATCGAAACACATTCTATGCAGGTGTGAAATTCTCAACGTAAAATTTTTAAAGGGAAGCCGGGCAGTGGTGGCGGCGCACGCCTTTAATCCCAGCACTCGGGAGGCAGAGGCAGGTGGATCTCTCTGAGTTTGAGGCCAGCCTGGTCTACAGAGCGAGTTCCAGGAAAGGCACAAAGCTACATAGAGAAACCCTGTCTTGAAAAACCAAAAAAAAAATTCAGGCTAGAGAGATGGTTTTAGTAGTTATGAACCTGTACTGCTCTTGCAGAGGACCCAAGTTCCACTCATAGCAGACACATCAGGAAGCTCACACGCTTCTGAAACTTCAGTTCCAGAGGATCTGCTGTGACTGCACAGTGATGAAAGTACCTAAGGTACCTGAGTGCACAGGCAGAACTCTCCCAGGGCAGGAGAACTCAAGGGTCTGTGGTGCCAATCAGAAAAAAGTCACTGATAGAAAACAGAAGAACGTAGGTGTGTATGTAGGTGACCGTGGAGAGAACCCAGACAAAATTCTGACTATCTGCCCTCTGATAGCTTACAGCCCCGTCTCTATGTGAATGTTTAACAGATAGGTTTGTATTTTGTAGACACAGCCTGTTACAGAGATAAGATTTTTTAATTGCACAGTAATAGATCATTTGATAAGATCATTTTCAGCCAACACATTACACAGACATCCATATGATATGCACACATATGCTCATCGGAGCATGCACACAGAAAACATTTCTGCATTACAGAAGTTCTTAGATTTATTTTGTATATCAAGAAAAGAAAAGAAAAGAAAAGAAAAAAGCTAGCTAGCTCTCTCTGTAGGACAGAGGAACTAGAGCAGGAGTTAGGTCAGTAATGGTGCTAGGCAGCACAGAACTACCCTGAGACTTAGGAATTACGCCCAAGAATGTGAGAGTCTAGAATGTTCCCTGACAACCAAGAAGGAAGAAATTACCTTGTTATGGGGAGAGGAATTTCAGTTTGGCTATGAAAGCTGAACCAGGACTGAATAAAGTAAGAGAACTGGAGCCAGGGACCAGGGTGGGTCCCATGCCTGCCCATCCCACAGCATCCTCTCTGTCCTGGCTAGTTCCTGTCAAACTGACACAGTGACAGTAATCTGAGGGGGGCAACGCCTCCATCAGACTGGCCTGTGGGTAAGGAAGGCTGTGGGACATTTTCCTGATGGATGTGGGAGGACCCAACCCACTGTGGGCAGTGCCACCCCTGGGCTGGGGGTCCTGGGTGTTATAAGAAAGCAGGCTGAGCTAGCCATAAGAAGCAAGCCAGTAAGCAGCACCCCCTCCATGGTGTTGCATCAGTTCCTGCCTCCAGGTTCCTGCCTCGAGTTCCTGCCCTGACTTCCTTCAGTGATGGACTATGGCATGAAATCATAAGCCTTCCTCTGCAAGATGTTTTATTACAGCAATAGAAACCTGAACTAATCTCCATGGAAGGCTCTAAAAAATTGTCTTCAATGCCATAGTCAAGCCACCAACAAGCTCAAGGCTGTATGTATAACACTGACAGTCTCTATATGCTGTAAGATCATAGACTATAATTTGGTGTTGGGGGTGTTTTTGTTTTTTGTTTTGTTTTGTTTTGTTTTGACAGTGTCTCTCTCTCTCTCTCTATGTAGCCCTGGCTGTCCTGGAACTCCTATGTAGACCAGGCTGCCCTGGAACTCACAGAGATCTACCTGTTTTGCCTACTGAGTGCCGGAATTAAAGGCAGGCACTACCACACCCATCTTAGAATCATATTTAAGTGTTAGTATAAACACATTAAAATCAAAATCATTTTTTTGTTTCCTTTCTGAAGCAGAATGGACAGAGAAAAACAGTAATTGATTACAAAACGCATTGAGAGGCTGTAATTCTGCAGGCTGTAGAGATTGTGATCTGACAGTGTTGGCTGCCCTCTGCTGGTCATTTTGATAAAGACCAGTTACTCTGAAATAATCATCCATTTGTCAAGAAGCAACCTAAGAGAGTTTCATTGGCTCACAGTGAAATGGGCAATGTAGAGCTGTACTTAGAATTAAGAGACTAAATTGAGTTGCCAAGTTAATCTAACACTATACCTCTTTCACCTACAGATAAAACAGACCTTCTGCTGCAAGAGTCGATAGTTGTAGCACGTTGGAATCTGGAAGTGTGTGGGCTGGGCGTCACTGCGGGCTCCATGTGATCTTGCATGCTGTGTTTAGTTAGTCTGTATCAAGCTCAGATGGTACACTCAGTGCTTCTGAGGTCACTGACCACAAAACCTCAAGGTCTGAACACTCTTGTCCCTGCTGGTCTCTAAAGGCCCTCCCAGATGGACACAGCATGGTGGTGTACACTTGGAGTTCCAGTACTCAAGAGGCTAAGGCAGGAGGATCCCAAGTTCAAAACCAACTTGGACTACATACTGAGACCCTGTATTTTTTTAAGGTGGAGCTGGAGAGATGGATCCTCAGTTTAAAGCAATTGTTGCTCTAGCAGAGGACCCAGGTTCAATTCCCGGCACTCATATGGAGCTTACTTATAGTTATCCACAGTTCTAGTACTAGGGGGATGCAACCTCTTCTTCTGGCCTCCATGAAACCAGGCCTGCACATGTTGCATATGTACACGTAGGTGAAACACATGTACATATTGGATAAATAAATCTAAAAAATGAATAAAATAAATAAATAAATCAAAATCTCTGGGGCCTGGAGTGAAGGCTTAGTGGATAAGAGCACTTCCTGCTCTTGCTGAGGACCCAGGTTCAACTTCCAGCACCCACCCGGCAGCTCACACTGTCAGTGACTCTAGTTCTAGGTTATTCAATGTCCTTATCTGAGCTCCTTAGGCACCAGACACATGTGAGCCACACATACATGCAAAAAATTCATACACATAAAAATAAATACACGGGCTGGGGATTTAGCTCAGTGGTAGAGTGCTTGCCTAGCAAGCACAAGGCCCTAAGTTCAATCCTCAGCTCCAAAAATAAATAAATAAATAAACAAACAAACAAACATTTGTAGATGTAACTGTCTTGTTAAATAAGAAACCCAGAGCCAGTTGCAGAGTTAAAAGCCAAGAGGTCAGAGCAATAGCTGAGAGCTGAAAACCTTACTCTTCACTGCTGCTCTGTCTTTCCTCTCTGCAAGAGACCTACTTCTGTGTGTCCTATCTTTTTTATAGACTTTCTGTTCTGCTTTCTCATTGGTTGTAAACCCAGCCACATGACCTCCTCATCACTGCCTGTCTGTACAGACCTCCAGGTCTTCTATGGATGCTATTGAGATTAAAGGCGTGTGTCTGCCATGCTGGCTGTGTCCTTGAACACACAGAGATCTACCTAGCTCTGCCTCCCAAGTGCTGGGATTAAAGTCATGTACCACCACCACCCAGCTTCTGCTCTGGCTTGCTCTGACCCCAAGGCAACTTTATTAACATACAAATAAAATCACATTTCAATACAAATAAAATATCACTATATTTCCCCTTTTCTATTTTAATAAAAAGAAAAAAAGGAAAAAGATAACTAATATAAGAAAAACTATATACAAAAGTACAATAACTATATATACCATATGTACAAGCAATAAATACCTAAACAATGTCTAGTCCATTTGCATTTGACAAATTCAGAGAAAATAATTCCATTATCTATCCTATTTTGGTAAGCAAAATGTACCTGATTCACTTTCTATCCTAACTTATATTACTAACGGAACTGTCTTATAACGTCTTTCAAATTTATACACTTACAGCTCTTAGTGAGTTTTTCTGAAATCCTTAACAAAGAAAATTATAACTATAACTAACTGATCTTCAACTCCCTCAGAGACCCAAGAAGGAAATAATACTACCTAATAAAAAATAAAAACAGGAAGTGCATGCAAGCAGCTTCCAAAAAAAAAAAAAAATGTGAGTTGACAGAAACAGCCAGCTTCCTGGACAGTCACCTGAGGTTTCTCTGCAGGGTTGGGGCATCATCTTCAGCCTATAGGCTTAGCGTATCTGACAGACTCTTTTGTGAACTAGGATGTACACAAGGTCAATTTTGATCTCACATTTGGTGAGAGCAGTCCATGTACCAGAAACACCTGAATTCCATTAGTGTCATGTCATGATTCAGGATTTTAAATTCTGGAAATGTTTCTTTAATTCAGCTGTCCATTTTTCTTGGCTGTGTATATGTGGCTTCATCTTGGCATCCCGTTCTTCTCCACATCCCTCTATTAAATGCCAGTCTACTATTGAGAAAAAAAATTCATGAAAAAAGCCTCTTGCCTGTGGCCTTGCCACCCCAGCTCAGGCCCGAGCTACACTCGGCCGGTTGTGGTGGCACATGCCGGTAGGATTTACTGAAGAAGGCAGAGGCAGGAGGATCCCGAGTTTGAGGCCAACCTAGGAGAAGCTTCTGGGGCCCCGAGCCACAAACAATGGTGGAACTATGGAGGCAGTGGCTGCTGCTCTGAGTTGCAGGCTGCTTCTCATCATGTTGGTGACTACGGCGATGCTGCTACCCGGGATGAACTGTTTACCGCTGCTTGTTCAGAGAAGAATTCCCCGGACCATAGTGTTACAAGAAAGTATCGACAAAGATCAGTTTGGAAACGTTTGGCAAGACAAATGGTGGGGAGAAATTGTTGTGAAGATACTCTCTTGTAGGGAAGAAAGTTCATGGTCCCGAGAGACAGGCATTTATCAGACTGTGTTTGCTCCAAATCACAGCAGAGGCACAAAAAAAAAAAAAAAAGTCTTCAGAGAACCATGACCATACCTAAAAAAAAAAAGTCTTCAAGGATGATGGGACCCATACAATAATTCTATAGTGGACTATGGAAAGCCATTAGCACCACGGAATGATGGGACCCTACTACAAACTGGTCAGGACAATTCAAGATGGCTAGCTGAGATGATCCAGCCTGACAGACTACTTGAACAAGGACTTGAAACAAGCCCTGCACTTTCTCGTTATGCAGCGGCGGGACAAGTGATACAGGACTTGACAATTAACCCAAAAATAGAGATTTTGTTTAAAAAAAGAAAAAGGAGAATACAGATATGAGGTAGATCACTGAATCTACCATGAGAAAAAACAGATAAATAATAGGATAAATGGGTAGATCACTGAATCTACTCTAAAAAGAGAAAGATGACAAAAGGTAGATTGTTGAATCTATTATGAAAAGAAAAGAGAGAATATGGATATGATAAGATAAAAAGGGAGATTATGAAATCTACTTTAAAAAAAGGAACTATTTGTTTTAAATAGGATAAGTAATGAAATTTTTTTTTGTCTGAGTTTATCAAATGTTCCTGGACTGGACATTGTTATATATTAATGGAGTTTTTCACCTGAATCTGTCAAATGTTAATGGACTAGACATCATTAATGTAATTCTTGACTGTGTATATTGTATATACTTATTGGATATGATTTTTCTTGTATTAGTTATAACCTTTTTTAAATTTTAGACCAAAAAGGGGAAATGTGGTATTGTGTTCCCCACAATATTGTGCACCCTAATAAATTTATCTGGGGTCAGAGAACAGAACAGCCACTAGAACAGAGCCAGAAATGGTGGCTAGAAAATGGGTCAGAGCAAGCCATAGCAGAAGTTGGGCGGTGGTGGTGCCCGCCTTTAATCCCAGCACTTGGGAGGCAGAGCTAGCTGGATCTCTGAGTTCAAGGCCCCTTTAGAAACGGCTAGGCATGGTGACACACGCCTTTAATCCCAGAAATCCAGCCTTTAATCCCAGGGAGTAACAGCAGAAAGTAAAAAGATATATAAGGCGTGAAAACCAGGCACCAGAGTAAGTTAAGCATTTAGCTGGTTAAGCATTCAGGCTTTGGAGCAGCAGTTCAGCTGAGATCCATTGGGACGAGGACACAGAAGCTTGCAGTCTGAGGAAACAAGACCAGCTGAGGAACTGGCGAGGTGAGATAGCTGTGGCTTGTTCTGCTTCTCTGATCTTCCAGAATTCACCCCAATAACTGGCCTCGGGTTTGATTTCATTAATAAGACCATTTAAGATTCCTACTACAAATCTTTTCAAAAGTTTTAAAAAAATTTAAAGTGTCAGGAAGAACTGACAGATGGGATTTCATCAAATTAAAAAGTTCTGCACAGCAATGGAAACAATTACCAGAGCAACAAGAGGACATACAAAATGGGAGAGAATATTTGTTCATCAGTCAGGGGGTCAATTCCCAGGATATACAAAGAAATTAAATATCAATAGAACAAACAATCCAATCAATATATGGCCAGATGAACTGAACAGAGAAAAGTCCAAGTGATCAACAACTACAGAGGGTGAGCGCTGCATTGGGTACATGCAAATCCAAATGACAAGATTCTACCTTAAGCCTAGCCAGAATGGCCATCGTCACAAAACAGCGGTGCTAACGAGGGCAGGGCAGGGGTACTGGCCGTGGTAGAGTTCTAAGAATGGAGATCGGTACAACCATTATGAAAACTAGTTTGGGAGCACTCCAAAGAGCTGGAAATGGAACTTACAGATGCTCTAACTGTATCCCATCCAGGCCTGTGCCCTAAAGAACCAACATCAGCCTGTCATGCGGATGCTTGAATACACATGCTCCTCCCAGCGCTACCCACACCGTCAGATTATGGAAACAGCCTGGGTGTCCATCCCTGGATGAGTGGATAAAGGGAAAGTGGTGTCTATATGTGCAACCATAAAGAACAAGAGAGTATCATTTGTGACCCGGTAGATGGAACCAGAGATGGTCATCTGGAGGAAATGAACAGGAGTCAGGGGGACAAACAACACATTTTCTCTCACACTCAGTAAGCAGAGTTTAAGGTGTGAACAAAAGGGGATGACTAAAGTGACTTCAGGGTGGAGAGATGGCTAAGAGGTTAAGAGCACCAACTGCTCTTCCAGAGGTCCTGAGTTCAATTCCCAGCAACCACATGGTGGCTCACAACCATCTGTAATGAGATCTGGTGCCCTCTTCTGGCTTGTAATCAAACATGTTATAGACATAATAAATAAATACATCTTTAAAATGACTTCAGAGAGGGGGTGTGAACATGACCAAAATACATCATGCATATGTGTGACAATGTTATAATGGTGTCTGTTATTTTGAGTAACTAATAAACACTATTTTTCCCTTCTGACTTTTTAGGGACAGGATTCTACTATATAGCCTAGGCTGGACTCAAATTCACCATCCTCCTGCCTCCCCCTCCTGAGTGTCCTGAGATAGCAAGCATGAACCATCACACCCAGCTCAATATACACTCATTTTTTTGTTGTTGTTGTTGTTGTTGTTTTTTTTTTAAGGATGGGTTCTCATGCAGCCCAGAGTGGCCTCAAACTCCCTGTGTAGCTGAGAATGTACTTGAACTCCTCATCTTCTTTCCTTCACTTTGAGTGCTGAGACTCCCAGCATGCACCACTGTGTCCATCTGATACTGGTTTAAATGCTTAATGTTCCTTACCCTTCGAGTCTAAACTAAGGATGTGCACCTTCGTTTCACTGTGCCACTAAACAGAAAAAAAAAAAAAAAAACTCAAATGATAAGGATAACCTAATAAAACTGTTGTTTCTCTATCCTCTAGAGATGAAATTCAAAGGGCAAGCATAAGGTTGGCAGTGTATATGCAACCAGAGAAAGCTACAGGTGTCTAACAGAAGGCTTCTGTATGTGCCCACAAATAGCATATGTTCACACAGACAAGAAAGACATCCTATCACAAACAACACTGCTAATTGCCAGCTTTGTTTTGGTTTAGTTTGGACTGGTTTGGTTTGGTTTTTGAGAGAAGGTCTCAAATGCAGCTTTGGCTGACAAGTGAATTCTTTTTTAATGTACTTTTTAGTTATTTGCTTTTAGAAAATCCCAAACATGAAAGTACTGTGTTTACATCATTTCCCCCTTCCTTTTCTCTCCCTAGCTCCTCCCATGTCCCATGAATTCCCTCGCGAATGCACAGCCTCTTATTCTTTAACTATCAGTGTTACATATACACATACATATACAACCTTCAGTGTTGCTTGTATGTATGTATGTATGTTTAGGGCTGGCCCTTTGGATTGCAAAACCTACCAGGGAGCTCGTTCCTGGAGAAGATTGACTGTACTCTCAGCCGCCATCATGTCTATAGCTCTTCATCTAGGGGTGGGGTCTAGTGAGATTTCTCCTACCCATGTTGCTATGTAAACTGGTGTTATCACTGTGCAAGTCTTGCTTAGGCAGCCATTTGGTTGAGATTTCATGGGGCAGCTTCCTCATCATACATAGAAGACACTACCTCTCAGCAGACATCTGGGTCCTCTGCTTCTTACGATCTTTCTCCCTTCTTCTGAGATGTTATAGATGCATCAATTGGGCACAGCACTCCACAGTCAGTTGTTCTGGAATTCCCGCCAGCTGTGGCTTGCCTTAATGGTCTCCTGCTGCAAAGTCCAGCTTCTCTGAGGAGGGGTGAGAGCTACATGCATCTGGGGCTGATTTTAGAGCTACATGTGTCTGGGACTGATTCTTCAGTGTCTACCTCTCCAGCACTGAAATTACAGATGCATACCTCCAGGAGGGTTAGTAATGAGGGGTTTTGTTGTTAAAGATTTAGTTTTGGGGTGTGTGTGTGTGTACACGCACGTGTGTGTATTTGAATGCCATGTGTGTATGGGTACTCCCAAATGCCAGGAAAGGGTGCCCTTGAGGTTGGAGTTTGTGAGCCACCACACATGCATGCTGGAAACCAAACTCTGCACCTCCAGAGGTACATACAGCAAATGCTCCTAACCACTGAGCTTTTTCTCTACCCCAGTTGTGAGTTGTTGAAATCCCAATATCCTCTCAAAAGTTTTACTGTCTTATTACTATCAACTTTATGGACTCTATACCCCAAAAAAAAGAAAACAAAAGAAATGAAGAAAAAATGAAATCAGTTCCTGTGTTGGTCTTTGCATTGCCTCTCTCCCCACAGATGCTGGGGAATGGAAAACACAAAAACTGGGCTGTTCTCTACATCTTACCTCTGCATCTGCCAAATCCTTTCATAGGTCAAGGTTACCTCTGGAGGCTCTGAACCATAATCCTGGGGCTCATCTTAGTTGACTGGTAAGGGTTAGTTCAAAATCTCATTGCTTCCTTAGTGCAGACTAGAAAACTGGCTAATCAAGTGAAATCATTTATTGCTGAGTCTCTCTCTCTCTCTCTCTCTCTCTCTCTCTCTCTCTCTCCCTCTCTCCCTCCCTCCCTCCCTCTCTTTCTCTCTTGCTCTTTTATTGTATGTGTATGAGTGTTTTTCTGCTTTTATGCATATACCCATATATGTGGATGGTTAGGAGCCATCATATGGGTACTGGGAACCAAGCCCAAGTCCTCTGTAAGAGCAGCAGATGCTCTTGACCACTGAGCCATCTCTCCAGCCCTGCTAAAGCTTTCAAGGTGACACAGTAAAATAAACAAAAAGGAGATGTACAAATGGCCTGCCAGCCCACTGGGCTAACCTGTCTCTCCCTCTCCTGTGCTTCCATGTTCTGGCTTCATGTACACAATAAGGACAGTGTAAAGATAAAGGACACAGTTTTACTGCTGGGCTATCAGCAAGATGAAAGTGGAACTCCGGTAATTCCAGCAAGCCTTGATGAAAATAAGGCCATGCCCTTTGAACACCGCACATGTACCTGCCACATATTATGTCAGATCCTGCTGGCTAGAGTTGCTGCCAGGTAGGGACAGAGAATGCATTTCCAGAAAGTTCCTCCTTCGTGAGCCAAGCTTTATATCAACATCAGGAACAAAATATCTGGATGACGTTTAATCACCCGCACATCTTGTTCTTGTAGCATTAACTGGAGTAAATGGAGTCCCAGGGTTCAAAGCCTTGTGTTTACTCAAGATAATGTCCACAGAAAGTCAAGGGTGAGTCAAAAACACAAAGTAGCTCTGAGCTTCCTGGGCACAACTGAGTCCACAACTCAGAACTATGGCTGACGAATGCCTTAGACTTCTGGGCTGCAAGCAGCTGAACTTAGAAGACAGCTCAGTTTGGCTAGAGACACTGTATTCCCAGCTTCCTGTCCCTTATTTATCACCATCTAACTAGGGCTCTAAGGCTACTTATTTAAATTATCAGAGTTTACAACTGTATAATTTAAAAAGCAGGGCTGGAGAGATGGCTCAGAGGTTAAGAGCACTGACTGTTCTTCCAGGGGTCCTGAGTTCAATTCCCAGCAACCACATCGTGGCTCACAACCATCTGTAATGAGATCTGGTGTCCTCTTCTGGTCTGCAGATACACATGCAGACCGAACATTGTATACACAATAAATAAATCTTTAAAAAAAAAAAAAACTCTTAAAAAATTTAAAAAGCAGTTGATTGCTAATTACAAATTCCCACAAACATAAAAATCGTAATCTGAAAATAACAAAGTATAATAAGATCCACAAGAAACACCTGTGTGTTCAAGGGGAAACAACAAGAAAAAAAAAAAAAAAAAAAAAAAAAAAAAAAAAAAAAAAAAAAAACCCTGTCCTTTGTTAACTGAAAACTGAATACCGCTTGAGGGCTTGTTTCTAGCAACCACCAGAGGGCAGTGTTGGGCTATCTGTCTAAAACAAGGGCCATGATGGCTTGAAGTGCTGAGAATCCCCACAGTCATTTGCCCATCCATCTCCTGTGTGCTGCAAGACTCTCTCGCCAGTGAGATCCAGCAAAGCTGAAAGACTAAAAGGCTCAAGGCTCAGTCTTGCTCTGTTGTCCCTGATGTCATGAGGTCCTATTCTCAGTGACACCATTGTTAGTTCAATCGCCAATTCATTTTTAAAATTAAATTATATTGTCTTTAAAACCTGCAATTGTTAAACATAGGTTAAACTGAGCCAGGCGGTGGTGGCACACACCTTTAATCCAGCACTTGGGAGGCAGAGGTGGATCTCAGTGAGTTTGAGGCCAGCCTGGCCTACAAAGTGAGTTCCAGGATAGTCAGGACTGTTACACAGAGAAACCCTGTCTCAAAAGGGGAAAAAAAAAAAAAAAAGCTAAACTGGGCATGGTGGTGCACACCTTCAATCCCAGCACTGAGAGGAGAGGCAGGAGGATTTCTGAGTCTAAGGTCAGCCAAGACTGCATAGTGAGACCCTCCCAAGAGACAGGACAACAAAACAGCACCAGGGATCATAGCTCCAGGAGGAAGCAGTTTAGGGGTTAAGAAAAGAAAAGGTTCCTTGTCTGCGTATCCTGAATATTGGGTGTTAACAGCTTAGATGCAAGATTGTAAAACATCAGTAGCAGGCTTCTGCCCGCCGGGGTTCTCCCATTGTGCTGTAAGCCTGTATTTAAGGCCTCCTCCCTCCTTCAAATAAATAAAGAAAGAAAGAAAAGAAAAGAAAAGAAATGCATGACCAAGAGAAAAAAAGAAAGAAAGAAAGAAAAAAGAAAAGGTGGTACATTTACATAGTGGAGTTTTACTCAGCTGTCATGATGTAAATAAACAATGACATCATGAAATTTGCTGGCAAATGGATGGAACTAGAAAAAAATCATCCTGAGTGAGGTAACCCAGACCCACTCATATCCACACTCAGGGGTGGGTGTTAGCTGTAAAATAAAGGATATAACCACGCATATAATTCACAGACCCAGAGAGACTAGGTGGTAACAAGGAGGGTTAGGGGGAACACATGCATCTCACAGTGAAGGGGCACAGAATAGACCTTGCTGGGGGTGGTTAGATGGGGGTGTGGGGATGGAAGCCGAAGGAATGCGGGGGAGGACGGAGGGAGAGTACTGGGAGAGACCACTGGAATGGAGAGCTTCTCAGGGAAAAGCTAGAAACCTAGAGCAACAGAAACTCCCAGGAATCTATGAAGATGACCCTAGCTAAGACTCCTAGCAATGGGGGATATGCAGCCTGAACCAGCCATCTCTGAACCTGCCACACTTCAATCTACAATTTGCCCTGCCTACAAGATGTATTAGGATAGAGGCGGCACAGAAATTGTGGGTGTGGCCAATCAATGACTGGTCCAGCTTGAAGCACATACCAGCCTGAAGGGCCAGGACCCAGAGGCTGGACAACCCAGACACCTAGGATAGAACCAACTGTGACCAGCAAAAAAAAAAAAAAGTCAATAAAAATGACTATAGTCATAGAACGGTGCCTATCCCAACTGTCATCAGAGAGGCTTCATCCAGCAACTGATGGAAACAGATGCAGACCCAGAGCCAAACATTAGGAGAAGCTCGGGGAATCCTGGCGAAGAGGAGGAGGAAGGATTGTAGGAGCCAGAGGGGTCAAGGACATCACAAGAAAACCCACAGAATCAATGGACCTGGGCTCACAGAGACTGAACCGACAACCAGGGAGCCTGCGTGGGCCTGACCTAGGTGTTGCTACATGATCACACATGCACTGTCCAGTAGCCAAGCAAGAGGCTTAGTCATCCCGGGGCCTTACATCCGAAGTAACCGGTGTGCTGCATGGTCACATAATTTTCGTGCAGCGTGATCACACAATCTATGCACATGCTTGGCATAACTACGTAAGCCCATATGCACATGTGTGGGGGAAACCCATAAAAATAGGGTCACAGACCCCCTCCCCCCTCTCTCCCCTTGCATGACCATTTCTCACAGACCTAAGCACTGCCCCCCACACCATGCTAATAAACTCTTATAGTGGGTTTTGTTATGCCTCTTGGCTTTTCTCACATGGTGAACAGTGACCAGGACAAGAGACACAAAGAATGAGAGCAAGACAGGATGTCTGACCAAGCTCCAAAATTGTATTTTCCTCTAAAGGCATATATTGGGGAAGGGGAGGCAAGCAGGGAGGGGACTTTAATCATGGGTTGTTCAGCCAACAGGGAATGTTGCTCTGGGGGTTATCTACTCTTGCCTAACTGCAGCAGCATGGTCACCTGATTTCTGAGAAGAGGTTCTGGTGCTATGGAGACTTAAGCAAAGCCTAGATCTAGGAAAAGAGGAGAGAAGTCCAAATATGGCGGCATGTGTGTCAAAGGTCACTTAGGCTTATGGCTCCTGTCAGGGAGGGAGGGAGGGAGGGAGAACAGTATGTGCAAAGAGGAGAGAGAAACCCTATGAACTACATTGTGATGCAGTCACTCTGGACATCAGGACAGGTTAAACCTGGGATTGTGCCTTCTGCGTTTCCAGCAAGTACCCTTAGCTTTAGCTTTCCTGAAATGTGAGCATAAGGTACACACGATCCTATTATCTGATCAAACCTTTGTTTTTTTTTTAAAGTTGCATCTCTAAAGGGAAAGTGTACCCCCAGTTGAGGTGGCAGGACCTATGGGGAGCTAGCTAAAACCCAGCGATTGCATCAGAGCCTGTGGTGAGGAGGAGGAGGAAGGTGAGGCTGCCTAGGGTGGGTGCCTGTTAATGGAGTAGCTGAAGGTCTTTGCCAGAGCACAAAGTGATTGCCATGAGGGAGGCGTGCAAAGTAAGCACACTGAACAAGAAGGACATGTTTCTCAAGCCACAGACAGAAAAGGATTTCTCTCAAGCCCTCGGGTAGATTTGATTTTTGATGCACTTTATTTTACTATTTCGTTTTAGTGTGTGGGTAGTGTGTAGATGGGAGGGAAGCATATTGATGCCATGGCATGTATGTGGTGGTAGGAGCCTTCTCCTGCCATCTGGGTTCTGGGGATCAGGCTTGGTGACAAACACCTTTACCTGCAGAGTCATCTCATCAGGCAATGGGATAGATTTTAAACATTGTGAAATAAGCTACAAAGACCCCCAGTATTCACAGATTCAGTTTTTAATATTCTCATCCTCAGAAGAATCCAATATTCACAGATGTTCAAGAAAGCTTGGGGTTATGATGAGAATAAATGTGTTAAAGTTTTAATTGTACAAGGGTCAGAACATGCAGGAATATGTACTTAGGTATAATTCATGTTATGTTTTAAGATTATATAGTTTGGGGCTGGAGAGATGGCTCAGCGGTTAAGAACACTGACTGCTCTTCCTAGAGGTCCTGAGTTCAATTCCCAGCAACCACATGGTGGCTCATCAACAATCTGTAATGAGATCTGGTGCCCTCTTCTGGCCTGCAGGGATATGTGCAGGCAGAACACTGTATACATAACAAATAAATAAATTCTTCTAAAAATTTTAAAAAAAGAAAACAAAACAAAAAAAGATTATATAGTTTGTATAGAAGAGAAAAGTAAAGCCAAATTAAATGCAACATTGCCTTCCGAGTTTCTGTCTAAGGCAAAAACAATCGTAATTGGCTTATCAGAGACAGAACAAAAGCATGCCTGTGATATCTCTAAACACTGAAGCTAGGTATTTTCCCATACTAACCTGTTTTAAAGTATGTTTTTGGCCCTTTGAAATCTAGCAATGACACAAACCTCTTTTTTTTTTTTTCCTTCAATAAAACAATAGGAGTTGGTTACTTCCTTGGAACATTTACTTTCAATTTTATTTCATGTTTTCTGCCAATGTTTTTGTTCCCAAACTCCCAGAAGTCCTGCTTTTCTGAAACAAGACCAACAGCATAGGCCTAAGTCATCAAAGGCAGGGTGGGGTTGAAGAACTCACCGGACTGTCAAGAAGACACACAGAGACTGCATACAGCAGTCTGTTGCAGCTCTCTTAGGCCAGTTATGTCAATGGTGCCTCACATCCCAAGCACAAAGTTAGTGTTTCAAGCAGTAGGTGAGGCAGGTGGATGAAATGCTTCTTTAGCTTAGCGTAGGTGATTGCTAACACTTGGGCTTACACGGCCACTCTCTGTCTGAAAAAAAAAAAAAAGTATATGCAGATTTTATAGTGTTTAGGGCTGTCATCATCTCGATCAAAGGGCTTTTACATATAGTTCTTAATTGGATGGCAGAAAGCCACATGCAACAGATATAAACACTAGGCTTTCTGAGCCTGGAATCACAGACCATGTAGAAGGACCCTCTAATGGGATTAATCCTTTTCCTCCGGCGCCATCCCTAGAACACAGGCAGGGCAAGAAACCTAGACTTCTTTAGCCTGATCTCTACGATATCAAGACAATTGTGAAACGGAAATACCTCCAATATGATCTTCTGGTGGTTTGTATAAAAGGAATCTGTGATGGCCACACAAACAACACACATAACCATTAACCCGACAACAAGATGCTCAAAAATAAGAGCAATTGGATTACTGAGGTTCCAGCTTTTCTAATTCCTTTACCATAGAAATGAATCCCTCTAGTGACCTTCAGGCAGGTCACTGGGCCCCAGGATGTCCTACTAGAGGTCTGCTGCTGTCGGCTGACGGCCTCTTGGCTTACTTGCTTGAATTTGCTACTTGCTGGCTTTTGCTGACTCTAGGCTCTGCAGATGGAAGAGCTTTCAGGTGTTGGTGGAGAGAGGAAAGGCTCACTCCACTGATGGGAAACACCATTGGCTATACCCTATCACTTGACAGACAAGCAATCTGCGAATTCATGCATAGTGGTGGAATATGTAATGTGACCATGAATACAAGATACATATTTACTTTTCTCTCACTGAGGAAACTAATTTGGGTGCTGGAAAGATGGACCCAGTGGTTAAGAGCATATAACCCTTTTGCAGAGGACCTGAGTTCAGTTCCCACCAACCATGTTAAGCAGCTCACAAGCTGTTATTCTAAATGCAGGGCATTTGACACCCCCTGCTGGCCTCCAAGGGCACTCTACTACACTCCTGTACACAGCTCTCCTCCCACATACACACTTCATTTTAAAAACAGAAACATTTTTTTTTTAAGATTTATTATGTATACATCGTTCTGCCTGCAGGCCAGAAGAGGGCGCCAGATCTCGATACAGATGGTTGTGAGCCACCGTGTGCAGTATAAACCTTGGGATAATACATACTATTGTTTCTGACCCTTCCAAATTTTCATGTTAAACATTACAAAGGCAGAAATAACAATCATATGTAGGGTATTTTTTTTTCTGCCATTGATTTTTCTATTTCTAGAGAGAAAATTATTTAAACATTTAAAATTATTAAAATGTCTTCTAGGTTTTCCTGTAAATAGCCCAGGCTGGCCTAAAACTTGTGAGCCTACTGCAGGGGCCTCCAGAGGATTCCAATTATAGCTGTGCTCCACCACACCTGTTGTGATTAACTCTTATTTGTAGATAACAACTTCAGTCCTTATTTCTGGTTTTGTTTTGTCCTGCAGTACTGGTGATGGAACCCAGGTCTGTGTATGCTGGATAAGTGCTGTCACTGAGACACATATTCAGCTCCAGCCTCTAATTCTAACAGTTGCTAAAAAGACAAGGCCTTTTAAAATGAGGATTATATTTTTAAGTGAAAGCAACTGTATGCATACTCTAACTTTTTCAAAATGATTCTTTCAGTGTCTTATTTGAAATTTTTTAGTTTATGTTAACCCCTGAAGTATGAAGTATTTTGCTTTATTTTGTTTGTTTTGGTTTGGGTTTTGTTGTTGTTTTGGTTTTTCAAGGCAGAGTTTCTCTGTTTAGTTTTTGCTGTCCTGGAACTCACTTTGTAGACCAGGCTGGTCTCGAACTCAGAGATCTGCCTGCTGGGATTAAAGACGGGTGCCACCACTGCTTGGCCTTTGGTTGTTTATTGTGAGACAGGGTCTCATTGTGTAGCCCTGACTGGCTTGGCCTAGAACTTGCTATATATACCAAACTGGTTCCAAACTCAAGAGGATTTGCCTGTCTCTGCCTTCCCAGTGCTAGGACAGATGTGCACTACTTACCACACTCATCTCAGTTTTGGGTTAATTGTGTGTGTATATATATATATATAAAATTGATCTGTATATGAGTTTTTGCTCATTGCATGTTTGTATGCACACTAGGAGGTGTCGGGTCCCCTGGAAAAGCAACAAGTACTCTTAACTACTGAGCCACTTCTCCAGCCCTACTTCTATTTCTTTTGAGGGTCTCATACCTCTCTGGCTGACTTCGAACTTGCTCCATGGCTGAGGCTAGCCTTGAGATCCTGCAGCCCCTTGCCTCCATCTCCCAAGTGTGGCACTGACAAGCATGGCCCCCCACATGTCTTGTGGTCAATTTGTGATGTTTCCTCCTACTCAGAATTGACCCAGATAAAATACCTCACCAGCATCCAGTTTTGGTCTATAGCTTGAAGCCTCTAGATGCTGTCTCCATATGGAGATATCTACCTTGCCCAGTTTTGGTTTTTTTCGAGACAGGCTGGCCTCAAACTCAGATCCACCTGCCTCTCTGCCTCCCAAGTGCTGGGATTAAAGGCATGCACCACCACCGCCTGGCTTTGCCCCAGTTTTTGCTACAGGAAAAGAAAAATTCATTTAATTCTTGGGCTCAACCAGAATGTCAACAAGAACATTTATGATCTACAGATAAGAATTTTGGTATGGGCTGGTGAGGTGGCTCAGAGGTTAAGAGCAGTGGCTGCTCTTCCAGAGGTCCTGAGTTCAATTCCCAGCAACCATGGTGGCTCACAACCATCTATAATGAGATCTGGTGCCCTCTTCTGGCCTGCAGGCAATATGCAGGATGAATATTGTATAGATAATAAATAAATCTTTTTTTTAAAAAAAGAATTTTGGTATAATATAATAAAGCACCACAGAAGGCCTGGATGTCTCAAGAACTTGCTTCTGGATCAGTGAGATTGCTGAGTTGGTAAAGGCACCTGTTGCCAAGGCTCATGACCTGAGTTCAACCTCCAGGAGTCACATGGTGGAAGGAGGGACTCAACTCCTGAAAGTTGTTCTCTGTGGTATAGACACACACACACACACACACACACACACACACACACACACACACACACACACACACACACACAGACACGCGCGCACTGAATTTCTTTTTTTTAATTAATAAAAAGGAACTTGCTTTAGCCAGGACTGGGAACGTGGAAGACGGAGGATCAGAAGTTCAAGACAATCCTCATCTACCCAGTGATTTCAAAGCTGGCTAGGGCCACATAAGACACCCACACCCTTTTATTTTTTTTTTATATTTTTTTTTTATTTTGGTTTTTTGAGACAGGGTTTCTCTGTGTAGCTTTGGAGCCTGTCCCGGATCTCACTCTAGACCAGGGTGGCCTGGAACTCAGAGATCCACTTGCCTCTGCCTCCAGAGTGCTGAGATTAAAGGCATGTGCCATCACCGCCCAGCCACCCACACTTTTAAAATGCTGTTATTTTTATTTGTGATGATTATTTTATATTTATCAATACAACACTTTTCTTCCAAGCCTAAAAGTTTAAGGAAAAGGGGGACGATATTCATTTTAGAGTGCAGGGGGTTTTTTTTGCTTTTTTTTTTAAACTGAGGATTGAACCCAGGGCCTTGTGCTTGCTAGGCAAGTGCTCTACCACTGAGCTAAATCCCCAACCCGAGTGCAGTTCTTTTAAAATTCCATATTCTAAGGGCAAGGGATGCTGCTCAGTCGGTACGGTTTTGCCTAGCACGTCCTACAAGCTGACCGTCACTTAAGAGGGGGTAGGGGCACCTCCCACGTCATCTAGCCTGTCATCCTTATACACAGAAGACAGAAACAAGGATCTGTAAATCAATGTTATCTTCAGTTTAAAAAAAAAAAATTCCAGACCTGGGTATAGTGACACATCCCAGCACTCAGGCAGAGGCAGAGGCAGGTGCATCTCTGTGAGTTCGAGGCCAGCCAGGGCTACATTGTGAGACTCTGTCTCAAAAAAAAAAAAAAAATCAATCCACACTATCAGAAGAAAATTTCATCATTCAAATGACAGAGTTTAGGGGTCAGGCATGGTGGTGCATTCCTATAAACCCTTCACTCAGGAAACAGAGGAAAGACTGAATTCAAGGGCAGTTAAGTCATAACCTTAACACCTTAACGAAACAAGCAAAATACCAACACCCTTTTAAAGCAAACAGAGCCACATGAAGGTGCTCTGCTTCCTGAGAGCTGGTACATACCGCAAAGTAAAACTATGTGAACTTTATAAAAACTAACTTATACTCTGATTGTTCTTAAAGTCCACAAGTCCCAAGCACTTAATTTTTTAAAAAGCTTTTCTTGGGGTCCAAGAGATGGCTCAGTGGTTAAGAGCACTGGCTGCTTTTGCAGAGCACCTGAGTTCCAGTTCCCAGCATCCACATGGTGACTCACAGCTCTGACCTGCAGTTCCAGATGATCCAATGCCTCTGGCCCTGCAGGCACCATGCTCACTCATGTCTACACACACAAACTTCAAAACAATAAAAAAAAAAAATCAAGATTTTAAATACAATTTTACCTGGTGGTGGTAGCGCTCGTCTTTAATCCCAGCACTCAGGAGGCAGAGGCAGGTGGATCTATGTGAGTTCGAGGCCAGCCTGGACTATAGAGCGAGTTCTAGGACAGCCAGGAATGTTTCACAGAGAATCCCTGTCTCAGAAAAACAAACAAACACACACTATTTTATTATTAACACTCCATAAATTCCAGAGGCTTACTAGTTCTGTGTCAGCCAAAGGAAGACCATGTACATTTTTGGCAGTAGCTAGGTACAGAACTCCTTCAGGTTTTGCACTTTGGAAAGTTACAAGTAGGAGACAAAGGCTAGATTTCCCTCATCCTGAGAAAAACGACAGAACCAGGACCTAGTGAGATCACAGCAAGGACAGAACTGTTGCTGAGACTCTTGTAGCAGCCCGGAGTGTTCTGGAACTCCCTCGGCTCTTTACTACACATTGCACATATTTCTGTTTCCTTGATTGCATGCAAACACAGACAGCTGCTGGTTTACAATCATTCAGCACCTGATTTTCCAATTTCGTTAAATAAAAACTGTATTTGGGATTTTTAATTTAACAGTTTTCCTAGGAAAGGAATCCAGTTGTGCGTGTGTGTGTGTGTGTGTGTGTGTGTGTGTGTGTGTGTGTTTTAAGTTTTTCTACTTACTATCTAGGTCAAGTTGGCCTTGGATTTGTGCCAATCCTGTGCTGGGAAATAATCCTTCTGTACAATATGAAGAGGTGTTGCTCTCATTGTTAATAAAGAGCTGACTGGCCAATAGCTAGGCAGGAAGAGGTTAGGCAGGAGAGCCAAACTGAGAAGGAGTCGCCAGGAGACATGGAAAGATGCACGATGAGCATGCTGTGCTAAAAAAAGGTACGGGTTTGTCAAGATGTAATATCAAAAAAGAAAATGTGTGACGTCGCAAATGAAGATGCATCTGTATAGCCAAGTAGTTTCTTCTCTTTATTCAACTCAACAAACTGAATTAGTAAATACTGAGTCACTGTTCCTAGGGAACAACATGCAGGGGTAGGTTCCTGCAAGCGGCTGGTGTCTCTGTCCACAAATAAACACACTGCTGGCTCAGTAACGTGGGGCCCTCTGCCAACACTAATCTGTGCACATACCCTTCTCCTTACTGCATGTTCCTTATGCTTTGGAGCATTGGATGAACACTTCCACGGGCCACTTATTGGCCATTTTAAATAGAAAAGGCCAGTGAAGGGCCTGTGGGCAAAGCCTTACAACTGGAGTTTGATTCCAGGGAACCCACAAGAGGACAGGACAGCACCACCTGCTACTGCAAGTTGTCTTCTGCCCTCCACGAGCTTGCTGTGGCACACCTAGCACTCGTGCATGCACATGCGCACACCGAGTAATTTTAAAAAGGGAAGTGGGGTACAAAGAAAAGCACAGTACCACAACTGTGGGCGTTTACCCACCAACCCCACGGCTCCCCAGAGTTTTCTCGAGTGTGAGCAGCAGGAAATATTAGACAGAAGGATTTATACTGCGGAGATAAACAGATAATACAGGATAGCCTCAAGAGGGCCTGGAACCATTTCCAACAGGCCCCGACTGTCTCTGCCCCAGGGTGTTTATAGAGACGCCAAGAGGTGGAGCAAAAGACCTCCTCCCCCAGCACAGCCAAGTGCAGACCATCTCAGACACCTGCACTCAGGCCCGTGGCCCTAATCATCCTCTGTGCGGACCTGCTGGGTAAAGTCATGAGGTACCTGAAAATGGGCTCCCACAGGTCCCCCTTTCTTAATATATAAAAAATAACTCATTAATAGCTCACAGCAATCTCCATAGCTGTTACACCTCCCAGTACGGGAGTAGAGGATAATAAAGATGGCATTTCTCATTTGGATTAGGTCCAAGGTGACTACAACAGTCTTTAGCTGCATCAAGCCCTTTCTAAACCAAAAACTTAATGCAATCGCAAACTTAACGAATCCCTTAACCTCATCATTACCATTAACAGGTTAACAAATATTGCTATACATAGTCACAATTCTCCCAATCTTACAACCCAAAGCAAACTCTTTACAGAACCATTTGAATTAACATAAATGGTGCTATATATAGTTAACAATTTTCTCAGTCTTACAACTTTAACTGTTAATAGAATCATTTGGATTTCTTGCTAACAGAACACAGGAACAACTTCTGATGTACTCACATCAAACCTAAATATTTCTTTAACTCCACAAAATAAGGGTGCATTAATACCAATAGGTTAAACATAATTCAACCTTAATTCACTCATAATTCCTCCATTTCTTTAATTTTTTTTTTGGGGGGGGGGTCAGAGCTGAGGACCTAACCCAGGGCCTTGTGCTTGCTAGGCAAGCGTGCTACCACTGAGCTAAATCCCCATCCCCTTATAATTTTTAAACAAAATCTCAAACCTGCTTAGAAAAAAAACCCAAACTTATACAATTTCTACAAACCCATATTGAAAAGCAATATTCTCAATCTAACCATTAACTTTGAAAACTTTTAGCAAGACATCCAAAAGCAGTTTCTTTTTTTTTTTTTGTTTTGTTTTGTTTTGTTTTTCGAGACAGGGTTTCTCTGTAGCTTTGGAGGCTGTCCTGAAACTTGCTTTGTAGACCAGGCTGGGTTCTAATTCACAGAGATCCATCTGCCTCTGCCTCCCAAGTGCCAGGATTACAGGCGTGCACCACCACCGCCTGGCTAAATAAAACATTTTTTTTTTTTTTTTTTTTGCTGGAGCTGAGGACCGAACCCAGGGCCTTGCACTTGCTAGGCAAACACTCTACCACTGAGCTAAATACCCAACCCCAAAAGCAGTTTCTAAATAAAATTTTTTACATGGGTTAGGGATTTAGCTCAGTGATAGAGTGCTTGCCTAGCAAGTGCAAGGCCCTGGGTTTGATCCTCAGCTAAACAAAAAAACAAAAAACAAAAAACAACTTTTTACACTTTAAAAGTAGTCTCTTAATATACCCCATTTGCATTTCTTACTAACAAAACATGATAATAATCCACTCAAAGAACAAGAAAATATTTTTTAAATTAAATAGACTAAGGACTATTCTTCCTTTTCTTTATAACTTTTTAAGCAAAAGTCTCAAGCCTAGTTAGAAAACCCAAACTTTTCCATTTAATTAGTTCCATTTGTAACACAAAACCAGTTCCATAAAATAATTCATGAATCACCAGTTAATAAAGCATATATGCATACACAAAATTGCATATTTAATCTGGGTAGAAACAATAAGTTTCTTCATTTAAACAGTTCCATTTTCAACACAAATTCCAGAAAACAGTTCCCAGGTTATTACTGTAAGTAAGTTTAAAATTGTCCCATTGCAATGAAATCACTATTGTTCATTTCATTCCTTAAGTCCCAAAATTCAAATGATAAATTCTGGTACTTGCCTTCCAAATATGAAGAAATCCATAACCCAATCTTTTTGTAGTTTTACCTCATTATTTTACGTTCAAAAAGTTTTTTTAAAAAAAGTAAATTCTGGTATCAGGCTTTCACTTCCAAATATGAAGAGACATTTTACAACCAAAATTTCTTGCAGTTAACAATTTAGTTCAAACACGCGACTCTGCAATTTTTATATTCTCAAGCCAGAAACCTTTTTAGTTATAGTATTTATTCTAAACCGCACCGTTTTTGATGTTAGCTCAGGTTTTTCTGTGTTGCATTGATCTCAGCTGCGATGCCTTATTATGCTGGTTCTGGCGTCCACCATTCTTAGCTTCTTAGAGGCTTCTGGAGCTTTTGAAACCATTCAGACTGCCTACTTTGCAGTCTACTAGGACACTACCTTCTGTGTCTCAGTTTCTTTCACCATGTACATTAAGGATAGATTCACACTCAATATTTACAGTTTTTCACAAACTCACAAATAACACGTGCTTAAGCATAAACTCACACAACATTTACACATTTTTACAGACTCACATATAACGTTAACATCTACTTATTTATACTCCTTAATGAAACTACAGAACTACTTTAGCAAATATATATATTTTTATTTACTTCTTATATGCTTATATTCATTCCATCTTATTTCTTAAACTTAGCATTTACAACTAGCATCTTTACTTCTTACAAGCTTATTAAGACTACCTTAGATACTTCTTGCAAGCTTATATTTTTAAAGGAACTCTATAGATCTATTTTACAAACTTATATAGGGCTACCATTAGCATATATTTAACTTAGCAAACACCTAAAGATTTCTTAACACAGATCTAACAAGACAGAATAATTTCTACAAACTCACATCTCTTATTTTCATTTTTTTTCTACTTCTTACTCTTAATTATTATGATCTCTATTAGATTCTCTTAACTAGACAGGAAGTACGTACATCATTTCTAAAGTTTAGAGTTTATAGTCAGCTTTGCTTTACAATACTGGGATTTAGTGAGTGTTGTCATTATAGAGTTGTGATACTTGTTGCTAGGGAACTGTAACCCCAAAGTTGTCGAGGTCTCTCAGCTGTTCCAGAACTGGCAGAGATGCACTGTCAGGGGTAAACATTTTTAGCTATAGGCTGTCCCTTCACCCAAATTCATAATAGCTCCCCTAAGTGCTTCAATTCAGACAAATGTTTCTATTGCAGCAGTACTTTTGGTTTATTCTGCCGAAAAACTTCACTTGACGCTGAGGGTGAAATTACTGTATTTAGCTGCTGTAAAGCTCTTCACAAAACACTGCACAGCTATTAGGTGATATAAAGTATTTTTCTAAAGGAGCTAGTAAAGCCAAAAGCAGCACAGCTCTGAACTCTATTTCCTCCCTGTTTGCATTAGCCAGTGACACAGCCTCAGGAACACTGATGGAGTCACTTTCATTCTGGTTCCTTTATAGGAACATCATTGGAGCTGACCCTCCTTAGTTCCACGCTCCTTACCAAACGCTTCGGTAACCACCAAGCTTCATTCTCCTCTTGTGAAAAAACACAACATGTCCTCGACCCCATGTTAACACAGGATCAGGACCCTTCCATAATCCTGAGCAGGGATCTTTCCATTTCACTTGGGCAAAAGTCATTTGGGTGCCACTGTGCCAAAATCTATCTGTAGTAGACTGCTCACAGACATCCATATTCAAAAAGTTCATAACAAAAAGAGCATGATTTAATGCATTATGTGGCGATTGAGGGTAAATTTCTTCCTTTTCTATTTTTATTTTTTGAAGTTGTATTTTAAGACTGCTATGAGCCCTTTCCATGATACCTTGTCCTTGAAGATTATAAGGAATATCTGTTTTATGTACGATTTCCCATTGGGTACAAAACTGTTGAAATGCCTTACTACTATATCCAGAACCATTATCAGTTTTAATAATTTTTGGTATACCCATATATGAAAAACACTTCAAGCAGTGCATAATTACATGTTTTGTAGCTTCCCCAGGTTGTGCACTAGCCTTTAAAAATCCTGAATAAGTGTCAATGGTTACATGTACATATTTTAATTTGCCAAATTCTGTAATATGAGTAACATCCATTTGCCATAGATGATTAGGAAGAAGACCTTGAGGGTTTA
The DNA here is from genome assembly GCF_903995425.1 of Onychomys torridus. NCBI lineage: Eukaryota > Metazoa > Chordata > Mammalia > Rodentia > Cricetidae > Onychomys > Onychomys torridus. The sequence goes on along the minus strand of NC_050452.1, from coordinate 86,517,346 downwards.
CCCCTACGTGAGGGACAGGAAAATATTTTGGACATACCCCACATCGTTTAACTATTTGACGAGCTGCTTCTTTGGTAAGATTGGATTACCCTCTTAAGCTTTTGCTATGTTGATGATGAAGAGCATGTGACTGTTGAGCCATTTCCACTTGGGATAATGCTACTATCTTTGTTAACTTATCAGCCATTGCATTACCCTCAGCTAAAGGACCAGGAAGACTGGAGTGAGCTCTAATATAGCCCACAAAGCATGGCAGCTTTCTTTTGTGGAACAGCGTCTTGAATTTGTTGAAACATTTTGACTTGATTGTTGTTAGTTCCAGTATTTTTACCAAAACTGTTATTATTCAAAGGAGTCAAGAACATAGATGTTCTTTCATGAAACATATCCTTCATTAGCTTACTCTGAGAAAAGCAATTTCAGGATTTAGTATTTTCACTTCATTAGCTTTAACTCCTGATATTAGCAGCTGTGATATTTAGCATTGATTTCTTATAAGGAACTTTCAGGTGAAGCAACTCTTTTGTAAGACAGCTAGATATTTCTGAAGTTTGTTTCCCATCTATGAAAGCAGTCATTTCTTTTTTAATGCCTGTTTCCTTGTCTCCTTATTAGATTTGCAAAGGAATCACTCATTGCAAGCTGTTCGCTCAAGGCAAAGAACTTTTAAAATTTCCCATACGTTTCTTCTAACACGATGTTCAGTATATGGACTGCTTTGCCTTTTTAAGGATTTTTAAATGGCTTGTTTGCTCCTATTGGTAGCTTTTTGTCTGACCTGAGTTCTCAAGAGGTAAGATTAAGCTTTCTAGCATTGCTTTGAGAAGAAACTTCATTCCGAGCTGAAAAGTTCTTGGACAGTATCGCCACCTTTAGCTGAAAAACTACATTTCCCAGAATACATTTCTCTTATATCAGTCCTTTGTTGCAAGCTAGCTTATGGACTCCATTTCCCATAGTTCTTTTTGGGTCTGGGAGTCAATTTCTGGTACTTTTACCAATCTTGCTTATGAAGTTTTTGCTTTTGCAACAAGAGATTTGAACCAAGCATTTTAAGTTTTCAATTACGAGACATGGGGAGATTTTTGATCTGAGCTGGCTTCAACAGGTGTCTCTCCTTCATTTGACACTGGCCCCCGAATCAGAACTGCACCTGCCTCATTAGCAGGCATTGAGGCTGGCATTCCTGATAGCAACTTTCCTAGGGGCTTGAGTTTGCCTTAGCCAGTCAGTGAAAAACAAACATTTACAACAGAGCTTTTCCAGAGCTCCTTCGGAGAGATTTTCTCCCACTGATTTTATTCTC